>NC_072428.2:113120227-113423257 GCF_028878055.3 Symphalangus syndactylus
TTCTACTTACTACATACTAAACTTTGTATGGATCAGTGTATGTTATTGCCTTTGGGGAGAAATATTATAGTTCTAAAAATTGAAGTAAGCTTATTGATCAGCTTAGATTAATTTAATTGTATTAGTAAAGAGATTGTAATTAAATTTTTAAAATCTTTAGTTTTGTACTAAGTAAATGCTGCTTCAAATGAATAAAATTGTAATAACCTCATTAGAAATAAAATTTATTTATTTTATTGCAGGAACACAGCAAAATTATGCAGATTACCAAAAAAAAAACTAAGCCTTTTATTTTATTTCTCTTCCTTTTTTTTCATTTTTATTTTAGGTTTGGGGGATACATGTGCAAGTTTGTTATACAGGTAAACTCATGTCATGAGTGTTAGGCAGTGTTGAGGGAAATTCATAACACTAAATACCCATATCAAAAAGTTAGAAAGACCTCAAATTAACAACCTAACATCACAACTGAAAAAAATTAGAGAAGCAAGAACAATCCCAAAGCCAGCAAAAGACAAGAAATAATCAAAATCAGAGCTGGACTGAAAGAAATTTATCTTCTCTGAAATTTAATTTATACCACTCTCCCCAAAAAAGGAGTAATATTTGTATTTTTTTTGACTTGTAGGTCAAATTCACAGTCAAATTCCACAGGATTTATTTTAATTCAATAGAATATCCCACCTACTTCAAGAAGAAAGCATAAGATCAAAAGATTATGAATGTAAATATTTTTCCATTTTATAGCTAGATGAAGTAGATATACATTCTTCCATATAATCAGTGTTAAATTATATAGGGTAAATCTATCAAAGAACAGCTGCAGCTTATTATAATTGTAACACAAACTATATATACATTTATTCCTGAAAATATACCTATAATTGTTAAAAATCAAAACATATCATAAATGTATAATATATAAAATAATGCTTTCATGCATGTCTTATAAAGAATACTTCAGTGCAGCAAAAAAACCATTCCTGTTTTTATATAAAGCTTAATTTTTGTGCATTGCATTCTAGAAAGACCATAGAATCAACATTCAAAAGCTTCGCTTTTCTTTCCTAAACTCAGATATTAATCTTTATTGCCAAAAATGCATCTCCATTATCTTTTCTCTATTGAAAGGTTATTCCTACCTCTGAGTTCTGCATTCTCATCAATGGCATCACAATCTACCACTCCCTAGTTTAGAGCAGTGGAGGCATCTCCTACATTTTTCTCCCTCATCCCCAATGTCTAATTAATCAAAAAGCTCAGTTGCTCAGTTAATCAAAAAGCTCACCACTGACTTTCAGGTTGTCCCAAATGCAGAACTTATCATATTGCCCCACAGCTTTAAGGCTTTGCGTTTTCAATAAAATCAACTCTAAACTCCTTTGCATTGGATGAAGAGATATTTATCCAATGCAAATCAACCTGGACAAACCCGTACAATAATTTTATTCCCCACAACAGCTCATCTCTAGCATCTGCATCGTACAGGTTTCCTGAAAAAAAAAAAACCCATTCTTTACTTAGCTGGGTCTTTGAATTAGTTGTACTCTCTGATCAGAAAGCATCTTCCTCTTTTTACTCTTTTGCTTTCACTCATTCATTAATTGATAAAGATAACTACTCATCGAATACCTCCTTTGTGTCAGACAATGGGAATGTGCCAGAGTTCAAAGTGCTGACAAGGTAGACACGTTCTTGCATTCATCAGTTCGCACTCTTCTGCTTGCACACGCTCTCATCTTTCCAGACTCAAATGTCTTTACATTATACTTCCTCCCTGCAATACTCCCAGATCGAACTAGTTGCTCCTGCTTCTAGAAGTGTTGGCATCTGTGCATGCCTTTGTTGTGGTACTTATGTCAGACTTATTTTTATAAGTCCATCTTGTCCACTAGACTCTGAGCTGCTTACAATAAGGAGCAGGTCTTTTCATCAAATGACCTGCCTACAATGCCTGGGACAGTATTTGGATATCAAATCAATTTGAATGGTTTTGACTGAAACTTTAGGCCTTATGACAGAAAACTAGGTTTCCAAAGATGACCACAAGAAAGTTACTGAGTGCATGTATATTCTTTCTGTTTAGGTGTGCCAATTTTCACGACAGTTTTTAAAGCCCATTTCTTTTTTTATTATACTTTAAGTTTTAGGGCACATGTGCACAACGTGCAGGTTAGTTACATATGTATACATGTGCCATGTTGGTGTGCTGAACCCAGTAACTCATCATTTAACATTAGGTATATCTCCAAATGCTATCCCTCCCCACTCCTCCCACCCCACAACAGGCCCTGGTGTGTGATGTTCCCCTTCCTGTGTCCATGTGTTCTCATTGTTCAATTCCCATCTATGAGTGAGAACATGCGGTGTTTGGTTCTTTGTCCTTGCGATAGTTTGCTGAGAATGATGGTTTCCAGCTTCATCCATGTCCCTACAAAGGACATGAACTCATCACTTTTTATGGCTGCATAGTATTCCGTGGTGTATATGTGCCACATTTTCTTAATCCAATCTATCATTGTTGGACATTTGGCTTGGTTCCAAGTCTTTGCTATTGTGAATAGTGCCACAATAAACATACGTGTGCATCCCCATCAAAAGGTGGGCAAAGGGTAAGAACAGACACTTCTCAAAAGAAGACATTTATGCAGCCAACAGACACATGAAAAAATGCTCATCATCACTGGCCATCAGAGAAATGCAAATCAAAACCACAATGAGATACCATCTCACACCAGTTAGAATGGCGATCATTAAAAAGTCAGGAAACAACAGGTGCTGGAGGGGATGTGGAGAAATAGGAACACTTTTAAACTGTTGGTGGGACTGTAAACTAGTTCAACCATTGTGGAAGTCAGTGTGGCGATTCCTCGGGGATCTAGAACTAGAAATACCATTTCACCTAGCCATCCCATTACTGGGTATATACCCAAAGGATTATAAATCAGGCACATAAAGCCCATTTCTAATGTATTATTTTATAACATACCTGGCATACTGTTAATTTTTCATGTTTTAAAGGAATTACTTCTATCTCTAAAGATAATATCTTCATGAATATATATGCAATTCCCATCTTTAAAAATCCTTAATATATTCTGTAGCTAATGGCTTAAAACTTATCTTTGTATTCATTTTCTCTTTACATAGAAATTGCTCTTTCCTAGAAGATTTCTGTAATTAACAAGAGGGTTTTCTTTTTCCTATTGAACTGCATGTTAATGCGTTCCATGGCCAGATGAAGAAATATATGTCCCACTTTCCTATTCCTAATGCCATAGTTACTATAGGACTATTTCTATGCGGGATTTATTTCTCAGTTCTTGAGATATATTGCTCCCAGTGCAATCTAGTATAGTATTTTTATATTGATTTATTCTGGGGAAATGAATTCTATGGGATAGTTTACAGAGGTCTCCTTGCCTCTTTTAATATCTAGAATGGCTACAACTCCTCCACCTGTATTTGACAGAAGCAACTCATGAATTCTGCATTGATTCTTTTAGTGGTAATGGAAGCATTAAAGATAACGACTTATAATTACATGAATAGGAGTTGCTCCAAGTTCATAACCTGGAAGAAATGACGACAATGCTCCTAATGAAAATCAGGCTATTAGGCCAGCAAGATTTTAATAAGAAAAGGATAAAAAAAATCTACCTATCAGGTACTATGCTTATTACCTGGGTAAGGAAATAATCTATGTATCAAACCCCCAAAACATGCAATTCACCTGTACTACAAACCTACATATGTACCCCTGAAACTAAAATAAAAGTTAAAAGAAAGAAAATGAAGCAATATTCTGAGACTGGAATTACATTTCTTTAAACTACCTTGGCTAACTGCCATTATCCTGATTCTGGTAAAATAATAATACTAATTTTCAGAGCCTAAAATGTTTCCTATCCAGATGTTGATTTCCATCTGCTCATGAAAGCTTATCAAACCATTACACCATGCTACTACTTAATCAAGCAAAATAATTTATAGAAAAGGCAGCAAGTGGCAGGTTTTAAAATGCATATGTATCTAACTACAGCTCTAATATAATTTTGTATATAATTATTTAGAATTGAATTTATGTACCTTTTCCAACTCCGCCTTGCTTGAAATTTTCCCTGTATCATTATTGTATCTGAAAAATAAATTGATCCAGTTATAATTTTATTAAATTATAATTTGGAAAAATCCTAATCAAAATGTCAGTATTCCTTACCCTGGAACTGGGTTTGTTTTCTCTTTCCTCTCATTTATTTCATGTCCATTAACACTTTCTGCAAAACATTAAATAAAAGAAAAGCAATTTAAATAAGGGGTTATCACTGGATTTGCCTGTATGTGGATGTGAAGATGGAAGCATTAGTAGAAATTGAAAATAAAAAATTCACTGTGTGCTAACATAACATTCATCTTAAAGTATTTTATAAATACAAATATCCCCCCAACACTTTTTCACTGCGTCAGAGCAGTTAGTCAGAGCCAGAAATAATAACAGTGAAATTTGATGCTGTATCCAAATAGAATGTAGGAATTAAAGATTCCCAGTATTATGCAGGAAAGCCATTTCAGTACAGGAAAGAGTAACCGGGAGGTCTACTGATAAAGACATGAGAGAGTGTTCCATCAGTCTGGCTGAGGGATAGAAAAGGCATTCTTTTTGCAAGCGAATAGAAATGTAACAATTTAGGTAAAATATTTGTAGAAAACTATTTTTGTAGATACTGAGAACTATAGAGGGAAGAAAGTTAAATTCACATTATGCATATATGGACGGTTAATTCAAAATACAACTTAGAATTCTTGAGTTTATGTCTATTGCTCTAATGACTAGACCCCAGATTGGCCATATCAACATGTGATACCATCAACTTCTAGTCCGTGGTTGGTTGATCCGTTGAAGTAAGTCATCTGAGTGGCCTCGACCTCTGCTTCTGCATTGATGATCTGCTGCGCTACAGCCTCCGCAATGGGCATTACCATGGCAGCCGTCGAGGTGTTGCTGAGCCACATAGACAAAAAGGCAGTGCTGCTCATGAACCCCAGCGTCAGCCTGAAACCAGAGAGCCGTTAGTGTGGAGCTGTGCTCTTAGCTTAACTAGCACCGTATTATTTAACTGGAAGATGTTTAAGATGTGGTTTGTGAGTTGGGAAATTAAGTCTTTCAAAACATGGAAGGTTAAGATTCTGCCCAGATGATGAACTTGGAATACGGTGACAGCCAGGTAGAAATCAAAGCCGCACATGTGAAAGTGAAGTTCTTAAGAGATTTTTCTCCCAGGGAACCATGCAAATTTTCTCTTCAGAAACATAAAAATGATTAAAACTAAATGAACTGCAAGTTGGTTATATGACATAACAGCTTATAATATTACATCAATATCTGAATGCTCTTCACAGCTGACCACTTATCTTCAAATGCTAGTAAGATGAAAATGCAATCAACTTTTGAATTTAAGGTTCCTTATTTTTTCTTTTATCTTTTAGCCATAACTCTGTTTGTTCATAGGGGGTGTCAGGGAGGTACAAGGACAAAGAAAGATTAATATTTATAAAGCCTCTTTTTACTTGTTCACTATACTGGTTCAGTATAAGGTGGGTGGAGAAAATAGTTAAAGTCATTTGCTAAAATGAGGTTTCTGAATTTTCTGAATATTCTATGATTTATGCTCTCCTGAATCTGATATCCTTTCCTATTGTCAAGATCTGGACACACTACATTCATTGTCTTCTTTTATAAATAGTTATCCTTAAAAATAATATGCCTAAGACTACAAAATTTTAAGCCATATCTATAAACTTTCAAAGTCACACTTGGGAAAAAAAATGATCTCTTTTGAGTAGACGGGCCTAGAAAATCATTCAGAAGCACACCTTTCTATATAGAGCAATTTATGAAATAATCTGACACCCTCTTAAAACAGATGTACAAGAACAATACCACAATGTAAGTTTCAGACTCAGATAAGGTGAATATTTTCAATGTATACAACAAAATAAAAGAAAATGTATTAGGAATCTGCTTACACAATAAATGGTTCTTCTAAAAAAAAAGAAAATTAAGAACTTTTAACTTCTTAAGGTATTGTCAAGACAAGAAATCTTTGTATAAAAAATGCTGGCATCAGATAAAGCTTCTGGATGGTGAAAATGCCTTAAATTGAAGAGCCACTTAGTGGCATAATGGACAGAACTTCTGCCCCACTGTGAAGTACATTACATCATCCTCTGGAATAGTGAGCAGAGGGTCAGGAAAAAGAGATACATTTCTGTAGCACCCTAAAAGGCATGGAGCACCACTTCATTTTAAGAGTCAGATGATGTCGGGTTTTTTGTTTGTTTGTTTTGTTTTGTTTTGTTTGAGACAGAGTGTCACTCTGTTGCCCAGGCTAGAGTGCAATGGCGCGATCTTGGCTCACTGCAACCTCTGCCTCCCAGATTCAAGCAATTGTCCTGCCTCAGCTTCCCGAGTAGCTGGGATTACAGGTGCCTGTCACCATACCGGCCAATTTTTGTGTTTTTAGTAGAGACGAGGTTTCACCATGCTGGCCAGGCTAAACTTGAACTCCCCACCTCAGGCAATCTGCCCACCTCAGCCTCCCAAAGTGCTGGGATTACAGGGATGAGCCACCGCGACTGGCCAAGATAATGTCTTAAACGCATATGTGTTATACAATTTTTAAGTCAAAAAAATTGAAAATTTGTCTCATTTGCATCATTTTTTTTGTATTTAGCAAAATAATTTGCACTATAAATGAAAAACACAGATGTGGCTATGCCCTAGAATGAATTATGCAATATAAGTCAATACAATATTCTAATTTTCCAAGAAAGATGAGAAGGGAAGAAACACTTAAGGCTTTAACGCAAAATGCCACTATGCAAATGATTATGACACTGGAAATTTTCTTTAGCTTTCATTCATGTTCTTAGCAAGAGGTGAAATAAAACCGAAATAGCCAATTAATTTTATCAGTCAAATGAGTGATTTCATATTCTATAGATGAAATGTCTTGATTGTTTCACTTTGCAACAGTTGGTTTAAAAAGAAAAATATTCACCTTGGAATTTTTCTGCACACATTTGTATTTTGTCAGTAATGCCTTTGTCTTTGGTTTGTAACATCCTCCCTGATGATAAAGGATGCTCTTGAACAAGTTCTGAATATGTAATCAGCCAAATAAACAAGATAGGAGGAAAATCTACTCTGAAGTCTATCAATCTTGTCTGTTGAGGTTCAAAGCTTCTCTCAGCTTTGACTTCTGTGATGCATAAAAGGTGAGAAAGTTGTGTGCACGTATTCCAACCACCCTGTAATTAGACCTGCAGTGAAAGTTGTTTTTTTTTCCTTCTATAATTCAAGTACACTTTATATCACTTTCATATTTTCAGAGGAAAAAACGTCATAATTCAGACTGTGATACAAAGAATTTCCTGGGCGTGAATTACTTATTTGATTATTTGCTCTGCACAAAAATGGTCTGTTCAGCAGGTAAACTGGAAGCAGTAAATGCAGTACTTACCATGCAGGATTTACACCAACCATCATCACCATTTTCAGAGCAATTCTCTTGTGCAAATTCCATTTTTCTATGGATGTTGCTAAACAGATAACTCCAATTAGCAGTAAGTGAAAATCCTTGAAATAAGCAGATGCCACCTGAAATAACAATTAAACCCGTGATTATTTACTTTGGTTGGGGAAAAATAACATTGCACAAGAAAAACATTATTATGCTGCTCTTAATTTTGACCTTCAACCACATAATCTTTCCATTTTGTTGAGAAAAATGTAGATGTGTTTGAATACAAATTTTGACATGTTCTATATTCTTACTCAAAAATGGTGTTAAGGAAAAGTATACAGAAAAAAAAGAGTACTCAGGGTTATTAAATGGCTGAGTAACATCAGGTAAGTGCTTTTCTACTGGGGCTAATTTGTTTATGCATCTATAGTGGAATGGCAATGACTGTGATTTGGGAAAGTTTTCAATCAAGCTCCAACTTGCTACTGTCTTATCATGACCCATTATGCTGTAACTGCAGTCACACCTTTATATATGGAATGATTTTGCTTTCAAAATTACTTTTTATAAGGCCAGGCATGGTGGCTGACACCTGTAATCCCAGCATTTTGGGAGGCCGAAGCAGGTGGATCACTTGAGGTCAGGAGTTCGAGGCCAACCTGGCCAACATGATGACACCCTATCTCTACTAAAAATACAAAATACTAGCCAGGCGTGATGGTGCATGACTGCAATCCCAGCTACTCTGGAGACTGAGACAGAAGAATTGCTTGAATCCAGGAGGTGGAGGTGCAGTGAGCCAAGATCATGCCATTGCGCTCTAGCTTGGGTGACAGAGTGAGACTTCATCTCAAAAAAAAAAAAAAATTATAAAATAAATACCCTCAAATGAGACTTAACATTTTAAGCCATTTTCAGTCAACACCATTCAGAGATTAGTAAAAGACCTAGAACTTTAAGCAACCATTTGTAGCAGTATTTCTTAAAGAATACTTTGAAATACATTAGGTACATAATCTTTTTTTTTTAAAGGGTTGTGTAATCGATTAAGTTGAGAAAACAGAATTTTGAAATACTAGAATTTTCTCTCCTATATGCCTTTGCAAAAACCTTTAAACAATAGTGTATAATGTCATTTTTAAAGAGGGGAATATCATATACTGCATATTTTTCAGATTTATTTAATTATTAAAAACTTATTTTTATTTAATTTTTAGGTGGAGAATTTCATGGGACTGGTATTCAAGAGAACTTACTTTAAGAAACACTTGGCTAAACTGAATCACAAGGCTGTGCTGAAAAGAGGATTATAAGAGTAAATACCCCTCTAAAAAAATCAAACCATAGCTAATAGAAGGAAAGGTTGGAATAAAACCATTCTAATGTTACAAAACCACAAAAAGGAAAATCAATTCTTGTGATAATTTTGCTATATTAAATTATATCTGCATTTTTAAGATAACTTGCTAAGCTTGGCTTCGTTTCAATAAAAAGCAAAAATTGATAATTACCCTTGAAATTAAAAGTAGGCAAGTGGACAACTTTTATATTTTATAAAATGTTCATTTATGATGTCTTTCAAAGTTTATATCAATCTCTTTACATTTTGTAGTGATTGGATAACAAAAAATAATTATATCAATTTCCTTACTATTTCATTTACTAATTACTCATTGAAAAATTATCTGTATGCACCAAAATATTATAGGAGCAGAGAATACATTAATAAATGCTTGATATATTTTTCCCTCTTCGCACTTCTTCAATTCTCAAATATCAGGCCTTTCTAAATAGGTCCTATTATTTTTCTGTATCATAGCGCCCCGTTTGGTTTTATCATAGTATGTATATTACACAAATACTGTTTGTTTACGTGCTTATTGTTTTCTGTATTATACCATACATTCCGATGAGGACCAGGAATCTGTTTTGCTAGCTAAACCAGGACTCTGCTTTGCTAACCATCACATATTTTGCACCTAGCGTAGTGCTAGTACACAGTAGGAGAGCTTGGTAAATAGCATTGAAAGAATGAGGGAGGGAGGGACAGTGAATAAGCTATAGTCTCTGAGCTCTTATATCCCAATTTTCTACACTCTGTCCTCTACTTCCTAGTCTCCTAACTCTTTCAACTCTTACTCTAGGTGTAAGTATTTCAGTATATTAATTTATCAGTGCTTCCAGAGTCAGGAAGCTTTTTTTTTTTTTTTCTCCCTGGTTCTATACCTGCCTCTGAATTTTTTTTTTTTTTCTGACTTTGAAAATCCAGTTATCTCGGTCCTCCAAAATGCTGGTATTCCACAGGGTTCTGTCCATAGTCTTTATAGTCTTCTTGTTTTATCCATCCAATTACTGAATTTGAAGGATTCAACTTTATGGGACTAAAATAATGCCTGGCACATACATGGGGGCACTCAATGAACATTTGTTAAATGAATGTTGACTACACCAAGATCTTTATTTCCACAAAGATAAGTCTTCTGAGTTTCAGACTGATATGTTCAACTGTTCATTTCCATTTGAATTTCCCACAAACACCTGCAATTCAACATATCCACAATGACACTTCTCATCTTCTCACTCCCCATCCTTCAAACACATTCTGCCTTTGTGGTCAATGTAAACATCTATCTACTCAGTTGCCCAAGACAGAGACCTAAAGGTCAGCCATGATTCCTTTTTCACTTCCAATATAAGACCTATTATTCCTAGGTCCTTCATATCTTTAAAATTTGTCCCTTTTTCTCTGTTTACACATGACTACCTTGATTAAGCTCCTCACTATTTCTCACTTGGCTACTGTATGATCGATCTTTTTCTGATCCACTACATACCATTGTCATAGCCCTTTTTCTAAAGTGTAAATCTGATCACATAATTGTCCTTCTTATACTTCTTCAGTACAGTTTTTAAGAACTTTCCATAGTGTTAAAGACCAAATCCAGTATTTTCAACATGTCATAAAAGACCCTCATCATCTGGTCCCATTTCACCTCTCCAGTTTAGGTTTTTGCCACTCCACCCTTCTTCTTCCTATGCATTTAGTTCCCCAAACACGGAAGTGTTTTAACACTTGCCTGCAATTTAACCTCGAATGACCCTCTCCCCTTGTCTTGGATACTTCTAATCTTCCTTCATGGAAGATGTCAGTTCTTCTAAGATATCTTCCCTAGGACCCTAAACTGGATTAGATAATATTTCCCTTTTTATAGTACATCTTAATTTATATATTGATCATTTCTTCATTTATTTATCCCCTTTATTACACTAGATTTATCTTGAAGGCAAGATGTGTCTTATTGATCATTGTATTTACGGACTTAGCACATGCCTGGCACAAATTGGCACTCAATGGATGTTAAATTTAATAAGTCCCTAGACATAAGGAGCTTACAAGCTATTAGACAATAAAAAACAAGTTAACAAAAAGTGCAATAAAGTATTATAGATGCTTGAATGATACCTCTCCAAAATATAATTGAGATTTTAAAAGTAAGTGGGGTGATAATTTTTTTCCTAGAGAGATTGGGAAAGTCTTCTTACAGGAGCTGATCCTTGAGTTTATTCTTGAAAAATGAATAAAGATTTAAGTTTTCATTTTCCCTTATCTCTTTTGCAGTTTGGCTCATGGAAATAAGCCCTATTGACTGCTGTGGTCCAAACGTTGGTGTACCCCACTGAAATTCATATGTTGGAACCTAAAAGAAACCAAATATGTTCACTCCAACCTCATGAATGGAATTAGTGCTTTGATAAAAGGGGCCTGAGAGAGCTCCCTTGCCCCTTCCATCACGTGAGGATGCAGCAGCAAGATGCCGTCTATGAAGCAGAGAGCAAGCCGTTACCATACACTCAATCTGCCAGTGCCTTGATCTTGGACTTCCCAGCCTCCAGAACTGTGAGCAATAAATATCTGTTGTTTATTTACCCAGGTTAATGTATTTTGTTGTAGCAATCTGAATGGGCTAAGATACCCTATTTTACCAATACTCTGAGAATTAAATGAAAGAATAAATGCAGAATAACTTAAAAATACAAATAAACACTTAGAAGCAAGCCATTATTAGTAAGTGATTAGACACAGACAGAAGTCCAGGACTGTGAGACATTCTTGCTGTTACTGATTTGGGTTATATGAGGAGTTAGCATATTGTAGAGGGCCAAGCAGTAAATATTCTAGACTTTTTTGGCCATATGGTCTTCAGTGTAATTATTCAACTCTGTCATGGCACAAAATAGCCAAAGGCAATATGTCAATGAATGACTATGGATTTGTCCTACTAAAAAGTTTATTTTAAAAATTACGCAGCAGGCCGATTTGGCTTTCAGGCCCACAGTTTGCCAGTTTTCTCAATAGACCATGCAAACAAACTATAGCCTGCAGTCCAAATAAAATTAGTTGTTAAACTTAAGAAAAAAACTTCACATTCTGTTTTCATTGTAGTACCTATTCTATGGTTTTCATCAGTCAGAATATTTGAGAATAAATGTTAGCTACAGGCAGATGTGTTTGTTTATGGCCTACTTGTCCAGGAGGTAATAGAAGAAGGTGCTGTTGGTTTGTAAAGTACACTGATAAATATGACTATTCTCAAGGCAAAATTGATATGTCAAATAAAATTTCTGATAAAATTTGATATCTATTTGCAAGATCAACATAGTTATATTTCTGTCTCAAAATAGGATTTCATCAAAAAACATGGGCTTTTGCAATCAGAGCACCTGAGTTCTCTCTTAGTTATGTAATTTACCAGTTCAGCAACCTTTCTACAAATCAATAAATAGTTGTAAAAATTAAATATTACCTCACACCAACCTGTGAATTAAATGAGATAATATTTTTAAAAAGGTGCTTTGTTAGTTATTAGGTTGTTTTGCTAAATCCAATAGTCAATATCTAGTTTTCACATTAACTGACTTATCAGCAGATTTGACACACATAATCATTGCCTCATCTTCAAAACATTTGCTTCACTTGGATTCCAGGATCCCACACCCTCCTGGTTTTCCTCCTATCTCAATAACCTTTTCTTCTTAGTCTCTTTGGCTAGTGCTTTCTCTTCTCATTTACCTCTTACTGTTGTAGCTATTCTGAGGTCAGTTCTTTGTCCTCTTTGCTTTTCTATCTTCATTCACTCCCTGAGTGATCTCATCAAGTCTTAGGGCTTTAAATGCCATCTATATTTTGATGAATCTCAGATTTATATCTGCAGATTAGCTCTCTCTCATGAACTCTGGACTCTTTTGTATTCAACTGCCTACTCAACATCTTCACTTAGATGTCTAATAGGTATTTCAAACTTATCTGTCCAGCACTGAACTCTAAGTGTCAGCCCCTTTCCTAGAGTAAGCCTGCACTTCCCATCTTCCTCCCATTTCAATTGATAGCAACTCCATTTTCCCAATTGGCAGATAAGCTGTGAGACATCTTTGACACTTTTCTTCCAACCATATGCCATATCTAATCAATCAGGAAAGTTTGCTGATTTTACCTTCAAATTTTATCAACAATACATTCAATATCTCTACTACTGCCCTTGGTCTGAATTACCATGTTCTCTCACCTATTGCAGTAACCTACTACCTGTCTCTTTCTTTCTGTCTTGTTTCTCAACACAGCAGCCCAAATTATCCTTTTTAAAATCAAAGTTAGGTTGATCATGTAACTTTTGTGCTCAAAACTCTTTTGAGCACAAGATCCCATTTTATTCAATGTTAAAATCTTGCAATGGCCTACTTTGACCCTGCCTGGTCCATTGCCTCATTACATTACGTACCTGACCTAATCTATCATTCTCCTCTTTAGTTACTCTCTTCCAATTACGCTGCAGATATACCTGCAATAAGGTCTTTGCACTGGGTGTTACCTCCTCTGCAATAGTCATTCTCCAAATGTTCAAATGGCTAACTCCTTCATTTCCTGTAAGTCTTTGTTCAGGTATCACTATCTCAAGGAGGTCTAACCTGACCACCTTATTTAAAACTACCATTCTCTCTGATCCCCATTATCCTGTTGCATTTTTTCCATAGCACAAAATTACCTTTCTAGCTCACTATACTATATAATATTTCTATTTATCAGATATAGTGTTCATTGCCTCCTTTCCTCTAGAAAGATAGGAAATATTTTGCCTGTTTTTATTCATTGATATGTTCCCAAATCCCTGGCAGGGTACTACCATATGAATATCTATTGAATAACTGAGTAAATACATAACATAACACCTATCTCTCTCTCTCTCTCTTTCTCTCTCTCTCTCTCTATATATATATCTCCATACATGTGTATTTTCACATTCATTTATGTAAAATTTGTATATAAATATTTTCTATGATAATAATATTAATGCTTGTTTTGAAATATCAAATTGAACATACTCTAAATACTTTAGCATTTCAGGTTTAGTTCAACAAATATGAGGAAAGTTTAATATTTGTTGATATTCTTCAAATACAGTAATGGGCTCAGCAAAATACCGGTATTTAGGATTGGCTTAATAAATAGGTAAAGTTATAACTGTGATGGCCAAAGAGAGAGGTGTTTAGGGCTCTAAACTTAGATGAGGGCATTAATGACATGGTATCCTACTCAGTGACAGATCTGAGATTCAAAGATGCTGCAGTGGGCAGGAGTTATAGTTTAAAACTCTCAAAACAAATTTTAACTAGGAATATTAAACCTAATAAGAATGCTTGATACTTAGTTTGTGTCACTGTTTAACATACATTATTTAATTTTATCGTGACAACAATGGGTTGTGTAGCATTATCATATCCCACTTACAGTTGATGAGTTATTAAAGGACATGATCATAAAGTAATCAGTGATAAATATCAAATTTTAAGCTCGGGCCTTATGACTAAATCTCTAGTTCATTCATAATAGACTGTAGCTTTGGTCAGCTAATTTATTAGTAAAAGGTAAGTTACCCTGTCAGCAAAAGGGATCATAAGTCTGAGAACGGTTTTCTCCACTAAAAGTTCTAAGAACTATGATTTGCTGCAAGTTCCAGTTAAACTTACAAGGTGAAGAGAATCACATAAAGTTTAAAACAAACTTAGGCTGAAATGCCATAGGGAAGATGATAGGCTCATTTACCTTTGCAACACTCAGAATGTTTCTAGAATGATCTATTCACTTTTGTGAATGTATAAATAATACCATTGGCTAACATATATGGAGTACTTACTATGTAATAAAATTTACATGTATTAACTCATTTCATTCTTAAGTCTCATTGACAAACTAGAGTTAGTTTCAGGAAGAAAAAGAAGATGGTAGTGGTGATGGAGTTGGAAATGGCAGATTTGAGGATGGGAGTTGAGGTCTGGAAACCACTAAGGCTCAAGGTGGGAAGAAATAAGGAGGAAATGAAATTAGTTTTCAAATTCAAGCAACACTGTCATGCAAAAAAGTGAGGTTTATTTATGAAATTCTACATGCTAGAAATAAGTTTAATGAGTCAGTGACTGAGTTTCAGATGTGGGCTAATAAAGCTAAGTTACTTATGAGTTAAAATTATTCAAAAATAGTATGTATCTCCTCGAGGGATATTGAAGGCTCATAATCCAGAAAGCCTTTAAACACCTTCTGAATGATTTCACCTGTAAGAGATATTGATGGGATCCCTGTTCTGGGTGAGAAGTGACCAAGAAGAATTCCCTTCAAGTCTGAGATTCTATGACTGTTAAATTAGTCTGGGGATAAAGGACCGTTGGGCAGGTGTCTGCAGTCAGAGTGAGGCAAAACTGCCATTGGCACCTACAGTTTTGCTGCCTTTAGTCAGGTCCTTAGACACCACAAGGAGGCAGACATGTATATCCTTGGCAGCTCCTACAAAGCCAGCCCTTCCCAGGCACCCTTCCCTCCTGCTTCCCTCTAATGTTTGTATGTCCCTTCTGATAACAGCTTGTTACAGAAATGCCCCATGAGTCCAGTGAATCTCACTTCTACTTCAGCCTCTTTTTAACAGTCAATTTAGTCAGTTTTATTGTTATTAAACCATAAGAGACAAAGGTATAACGGTTAAACATACATATCTCTGGACACAGAACCAACCAAGCCCATAGGACAGGGGTTAAAAATTTGACACCTTATTTTTAACAACTCATCAACCCCTTCCTTTTTTATTCCTGATATTGAAAGTCATATAGCATGTTTAAGCATTTAAGAAGCTTAATAGATTATAGCTCTGAGATTCCATGGGGCAGCAGAATGTCAGCCTGGAGGTGAGAGGAACTGAAGTACACCCCTGGCCACGCTTCCAAATCAATGGCCATTAGAAAGAAAAGACTCCAGGTTAGGTGGGAGGGGAAAACCCAATAAGAAAAGAGGATCAAAGAGGATAAAAAGTGCAAAAAGATCCGACGGGGGCTCCAAAATCAGGAAGAAGGACATGAAAATAAAGAAGGGAACCGTTCCTTTCACAGGAAGAAATGTAATCAAAGGTTAGTTAAAAAGAAAATGAAAGACAGGTGAGCCTCAAGAGAGCAATGTTAGACCCAGGCAGAAGATAGAAGTCCAAAGGTGATAAATTGCACTGACTGGCATCTCGAACTTAACATCTTTCTTGAGATTGTTTCAGCTGTGGTTTAGATAGTTGTTCGCTGGGTGGCTGGAGACTGGTTTCAATGCATTTGGGAAACCAAATCCACTTTCTTCAGATGGGTACGCTTAGATCGTATAGAACCAATAAACACCTCTTAGCATGAATAAACTCCTCTCGGCAAGAACAAAATGGAGCTACACGTGAACATTAGTTTGGCTTTATCTTTTGAAATGGCAGGTTTCTGGACATGAAAACAGGCAAACTTTCTTCATTAAAAACAAAATTGTTTTTCCAACACCATGAGGCTGAATTCTACTGAATATAAAAAGCTTATGGAGGATGTCAACAAATTTCCCTGTTTTTGAGACGGAGGCACTAGGCATAGATGTCAGTGAGAGAAGAGGGGGCATACATTTCTCCCACTGACATGCATGACTCAAGAAGTTGCAGCTTGTGTTTGTTCTTTGAAGGTGGACACACATGCAGAATGCCAGAGAGGAGAAACAGTTGGAAGTTTGGGGGACTTATGTGGAACCTTACCAACGGGATGATTGCTCCCCTTAAAAATAACTTTTCTCAATGGAAATCTCAGTACAAAACAGGAAATCAACTTATGACATTGGCAAGAGGACTTACCTTCTTAGAAGGCATGATCCCAAACATGGGTAACATTAAACTAGGCAGCAAAGCTGTTACCGACAGAGGCAATGCTTCTGTGAGCCAAAATGTGGCGACCACAAAGAGTGTGTAGGCACATTCTGCTTCCTGGTAAGAACAAATGCAAAGCAAAAGATGATATCATGAGGCTGGAGAAGTCAACATTCAAACACAAACATGTTTGCTTAATAGAGCCATGTCACAGAGAACGTAGGAAGATCCGAAGACCTCTGCATCTTTGAGTTGCCCTCAAATACTCATTTCTTAGAAGTTCTAAGAAGCGAAATTTAATAAACATAAAAAACGAAAGACAGAAAAAAATCCCCATTCATTACATTTATTTCACATTTCCCTCAAAATAGATAACATCATCTAGTCCATTTTCTTGCTCATATTAATGTGTATAGATGTTTGTACTCACCTTCCTTTGGCCTATAAAATGCACTCCCCCATACTTCCAGAGTACAGAAATAGCCGTTACAGCCTTTCCCCTGGGGGCAGGACACCTGCCTTTTGACTCATTCCTTGGTGCCTGGTTGAGTGGGTCCCAAGCACTCCTGCCTTCCTCTCCTTCTAACTAAAAGGGGAAAACCAACCTAGGAGAAACCTTTGCCATACTGAGTCTCAGAGAAAAGACATGACAAGTTGTGTGGCAGGGAAGAGCCTGAATGCTACTCTTAATAGAATCTGTTGCTTTGCTTAGTATAAAACTGTAGGTTCATGTTTTAGGGCATTGTTAAGAGATGGTCAAAATTTATCATTATATTTAACTTATGTAGATAACTTTGGTATGAAATCACCTGGAATGTTCTAAGTCTTTAGTAAAGGTTAGCAGCTATCAAATGGTGCTGTTTTGTTCTCACAGTGCTTACTCTCTGCAAATTCAGAGTTGCATTTGAAAAATTTACAAAAACTGCTGTTTAGGTTGAATGAAGTTATTTATGTAAGCTTTTATTTTTGTCTAGCACTACTGCTGTCTGATTCACCTGCCTCAGGGTGAGTCCTTGGGGCTTGGGATTTACTTGACCAGCATCCCTACACTTCCAGTGTGTTTCTAAGATATCCTTAATAAGCCAGGATTAGGCAATACCTTTATTGTGTTATCTATTTAAAGGAGAAAGAATGAAAGTGTTTTGATGTTGACAGTTTCATACAGAGTCTGCTTCTACCATCTTGATAAACAATAAAACAACAAAACAAGGTTGAGCCTTGAATGGATCTTCCTAAACAGCTCTAGAGAGAATTGTGAATACTAGCTTAAATTAAAATGCCAGCATGGAACAAAGGTTGTGCATTTTCTCTTAATGAGAACACATGGATAGCCTGAAAGTTCCTCTTACGACTTTGTGTTTTCCATCATGCTTGTAAGAACCCAGGTTGCAGAGACAAAATAGATCACTTTTAATCTTGCTCTCTTGTTACAACTAGCCACTATCTTGATCCTATTTATTCCCCAGTCATTATATCTCTCAAATCTGCCCCTCCACCCACTTCCTCCACTGCAAGCAAGACTATTCCAATATCAGGTCACTTTCCAAGAATCCAGTTTGCATTTGGCATTCCCTTACATAAAGCCAGATTACAGGTCTAGCCACCCTGACAACTATCTGGAGCACCAATCTATAAGGGTCTGCTAAAACATCAAAAAATAAATAGAATACATGGTGCTAGCTGGTTCTGTTCACCATTTACACCCCCTGCCTTAAGTGTTGACATCCATGTCAACATGGGCCTTTGGGTGGAGAGTCATAGTCCACTAAGATGGCACAACTTTGGTGACAGAATAAAGAGCAAAATTTCAAGAATCACATTATTACCTGGCCCAGACTACTTCCATATTTTAAGCGGCTCAGCCCCGACTGAAATCAACCAAAAGTCAGTGACTTTTAGTTGCTTATTGAAAACAATTGAAGAATCCTCATTTTGCATTCAAACCCACCTTGACTTTGACTATAATGTCTTATCGCAACACCTCCTGACATCAATTTTCTATATCCAAAGAATCTTCTTTACACACTTCCTTGATATTTGCGTTCTGATCCTTTCTCCTCATAATGCATCCCTTTCTCTGAACTCTAATTCATAGTATTCAGTGAGTTGATATACCAACAAGCCCCCAGATCCTTTATGTGCTAGTTTCTACCTGTCTGTGCTCACATTCTAGACCCTTAGACCGCGTTTGATCATTTGGATGAAGCAGTCGCAAGCTGATGGCCAAGTCTAGCAAGGCAATTCTATATATTTGATTCACAGTGTTATAAGTCTATATGCTTAATTTGAGTCAGGATTTACAAATCAGCAGATTTAATGTTAAAAAATAAGCCGGGCGCGGTGGCTCACGCCTGTAATCCCAGCACTTTGGGAGGCTGAGGCGGGTGGATCACGAGGTCAGGAGATCGAGACCACGGTGAAACCCCGTCTCTACTAAAAATACAAAAAAATTAGCCGGGCGTGGTGGCGGGCACCTGTAGTCCCAGCTACTCGGAGAGGCTGAGGCAGGAGAATGGCGTGAACCCGGGAGGCGGAGCTTGCAGTGAGCCGAGATTGCGCCACTGCACTCCAGCCTGGGTGACAGAGCAAGACTCCGTCTCAAAAAAATAAATAAATAAATAAATAAAGTCTGAATTCCTGCCTTCTCTTTACAAACTGAGATATTTGGTAACATTGGGATCATATTCTTCCATGGCAACAGTTCTCCAGGGTCACCTTTAGAGATTGACTTGTATTTCTTCAGTTCTATACAGTACTACTACATTATTTCACTCATTCTCTTACCTCCTCAGCTTTTGTCAGCATTTTAGTAAAATATCTGGTAGGAAAAAGGTTGCCTATTTGCTCTGCCTTTCAAATATTGCTTTGTCATTCAAGAATCAACACTTAGATTGTGCATTTGGACTTCTCCCCTCTCTGCCCCTCTGCCTGGTCCATGAGCCAGCAGCGTCAGCATAATCTGGGCACTTGTGAGAAATGTAGGACATCAAGCCCTTCCCCAGACACACTGAATCAATCAGCATTTTCAAGCTCACAAGGTGATTCTTATCTAGGTTAAAGTTTGAGAAGCACAGGGCTACACCCTTTTCCAGACCTCTTTCATCTTTGAATCTGGTTCCAGAAACTTGCTTCCAAGTAGTTTCCTTTTGCCTAAGCTGAATCCCTGGATTTATAACCCATTTGGAAAACTTGTCTACCTTTTGATTTGCAGTCAAATTTATGTCTCATCATGGAGTTTACCCTGAACACATATGTGCATTTTGTATTTTTTCATAGGAGTCCCAGTGGATTATAATTGCAGCTAGCTAAAGCACCATATCTGCACTGTCTTTGATAGCTGCCTTCCCAGAATTTGTGGAAATTGCCCCCTTTTTTCACATCTGAAGAAAACCATAGATCTGGAAAAGGGGGAAGACAGAGTTATTCCCCTCTGAATGCTCTTTTTTTTAATCGTTATTTTTTAATTGACATGTAAAATTGTTTGTACTGTATTTATCATGTACAACATGATGTTTTGAAGTATCTATGCATAGTGGAATGACTAAGTCTAGCTAATTAATACGTGCATTACCTCACATCATTATTATCTTTGTGCTGAGAACACTTTATATCCACTCTTTTTAGCATTTTTCAAGAGTACAGAACGTTATTAACTACAGTCACCATGTTGTACAATAAATCTCCCAAGCTTATTCCTTCTATCTTTTGACTAACATCTCCTTAACCCCGACACCTGATCTCCCCAGACCCTGGAAACCACAAGTTCACTCTCCACTTCTATGAGATCAACTTTTTTAGATTCCACATGAGTGAGATCACATGCTATTTGTCTTCCTGTCCCTGGCTTATTTCGTTTAACATATATCCTTCAGGTTCATACACGTCGCAACAAAGGACCGGATTTTCTTCATTTTATGGCTGAATAGTATTTCATTCTCTCTCTCTCTCTCTCTCTCTCTGTCTCTCTCCATGTGTGTGTTTGTGTGCATGTGCATGTGTGTGTGTGTGTATACATATCATATTTTCTTTATCCATTCATCTGTTGATGAACACTTGGGTTGATTCTATATCTTGGCTATTGCGACTAGTGCAGCAATAAACATGGGAGTGCAGATACCTCCTCAACATACTGATTTCATTTCCTTTGGATATGTATCCAGTAATGACATTGCTGGATCATACAGTAGTTCTATTTTTAATTTTTTGAGGGAATGCTGTGTTGTTTTTCATAATGGCTGTACTAAGTTATATTTCTGCAAACAGTGTTCACATCCTGACCAACACTTGTTGTAATAGCCATTCTAACAAGGGTGAGATAATATCTCACTGTGGTTTTAGTTTGTATTTTCCAGAAAAGTGATGTCAAGCGTTTTTTCATGTACCTGTTGGCCATATGTATGCCTTCTTTTGAAAAGTCTATTCAAAATTTTTTGCTCATTTTTCAATTGGGTTATTTGTTTTCTTGCTATTGAGTTGTTTGAATTCCTTATATATTTTTGATATTAATCTCTTATCAGATGAATAGTTTGCAAATATTTTATCCTATTCTATAGGTTGTCTTTTCACTCTTGATTTTGTTTGCAGTGAAGAAGTTTTATTAGTGTAATGTAATCCCATTTGTCTATTTTTGCTTTTGTTCCCCGTGCTTTTGAGGTCATATCCAAAAAAATCATTGTCTAGGCCAATGTCATGGAGCTATTCCCCTGTTTTGTATTCCAGTAGTTTCATAGTTTTTGGTCTTACATTTAATTATTTAATTCATTTTGAGTTGATTTCTGCATATAGTGAGAGATATGGGTCTGATTTCATTCTTCTGCATGTGGATATTTAGTTTCACTGACACCATTTATTGAGGAGATTCTCCTTTTCCCATTATGTGTTCTTGGCACCTTTGCTGAAAATCAGTTGGCTGTAAATGTACAGATTTATTTCTGGCTTCTCTATGGTTTAATTGGTCCACATGTCTGTTTTTATGCCACTGCCATGCTGTTTTGGTTCCTATAGCTTTGTAGTTTATTTTGAAATCAGGTAGTGTGATGCCCCCCAGCTTTGTTATTTTTGTCCAAGATTGATTTAACTATTTGGGGTCTTTTGTTTCAATACAAATTTTAGGATTTTTTGAGTACTCTTTAATGGGTAGGATAGCCATCTGCCCCAATTTTCTCAGGACAGTGTTATTGTAAAGTTTCCTTTCTCATTAGTATTTCCTTTCATTTTCAAAAGTGTCCCTCTTTGGCTGATAAATTAAACAAGCATCCTATTGATGGGTTCATCCCAGAAATGCTTCCTTCCTCTAATTCCTTTTCTCTATTGTGTGATTTTTCTTGGTCATGCTTGGGGTTGTGAAAGAATGCAGGACAGCATTATTTCCCTTCGAAGTCCTTAGGCATTAAATAGCAGAAGGTTAATTCAAACACAACACCAAGTATTTTCTTTTAAAACCATCCTATTAAAGTATATAGGGTTATTTGTTTACTTTAAAATCAAAGATCTGTGAATAATCTTGGTAAGAAGAAGAAAAGTACAAGAGATAGAAAAACAAAACAACCATTTTCTTCTTTTGTGTTATTCACATCTATTCACACACACACAAAGAATATGAGGGTGAGTAATTTTTGGTGGACAAGTTCTTCTGATGAAGAAGAAAACTACTCAGCAGTTGTGGAACTGTGTTGCAACTAAAAAGAGATCCTACATATTTGATTTTCGGACTGGCTTTGAAGTAGAACACAAAGTAGCTTCATTTTGTCACTAGAAATTCATAGAGTGACCAATTGTTTCAAGCTATATTATCTTTGTCTCCTGTAAATTTCTTCCAAATTTGTCTCTTTCCTCTTTTTCTTCACCTTCTTAACAGTCTTCCTACTCCTAAGAAACAAAACCACCACAAGTTGTTTACCACCATCACACACAATCACTACTACTACTATCTCCTCAAGAGAACAATGGTAAAACAGCAATAAAAGAAGACCGGTTGTCAATTAAGAGTATGAGTGAATCCTTCCTCCCCCACAACCTACCCCCCAAGTCTGCTGGAAGTTGCTGAGACATCTGATATCTTTATTAAAACTTACTCTGCAACCATAACAAGTAAACGTTTTAATCACATTTTGTTCTGAAGTATTTTAGTATTATGAATTCTTAAGCTGAATGATAGCAACAAAAATAATGTGTACTTTTATCTTATTTATTTATCATGAAGGACATACTGTAATGATTTACAGTTATGACTACCACTGACCTTACAATATTTTTTTTAAAAAGTCATGATTCCTTCTCAAAATAAAGAAAGAGAAAAGAGGGAAAAAAAAAGTCCAGAAGACTTCCTCAAAAATACTACTTTTCTACTTAAAAATCTCTGTACTTCTTATCACTCCCAAAAGTTACATCAAGAAGTACAGCAAACAAGTCACACCTAGCCTGACAGAGGCAGTTGTAGAAACCAGGTGGAATTCCATTAGATCATGTGAAATGTCATGTCGCTTAACCCTGGATACCTGCTCTGTGTGTATACACTGCACCTCTTTGGCTCATTCATAGCAGCTCTGTCTTTCCTATTATAAGATTTCCTCACACTACCAGAGACATGAAGTTATTATAGTAAGGGAAGTTCCTGGTCCCTTACATTAAAAAATATATGTATTAGAAGCTTTTTAGCAGTGTATTCTTTAAAAGCATTTTCAAAATTATAAAATATTTAGAACATAGTAAAAATATACAACAAACATATTTGTACACCTTATCATATTTAACAAATATTGACACTTTGCCACATTTGCTTAAATTATTTTTAAACAAATAAAACATTCCATATTCAGTTAAAGACTGATGTTAAAGTTAAAGACCACTCCCTCATTTCCTTCTCCTCCACCATTCCCAAAGTTAACTACTGTCTAGAATGTGGTTTGTATCCTTTCCATTCATGTTTTTATGATTATACTACATGCAGACATTAATACATTAATAACACGTGGTTTTAAAATTAAATAAGGTTTACTCTATATGTCACTTTGCAACTTGCTTTTTTCACTCAATATTTTATGTACTTCAGATACATTCATGTTGATACATGTAGATTTATTGTTACTTCATTTTAATGGATATAGTATTCCTTTTTACGAATATTTTACCATTTATTTGTCTGTTTTTCTACTGATGTCTGTTTGGATTTTTTCCCCAATTTTTTACTATTATAAGGCTGTGGACATCTTTGTACCTATCTCCACATGCATGTCTATGGAAAATAGATTTTCTTAGCTAGTGGAGAAAACTAGCATCAGAACTTCAAACGGGAAGGAGTCCATTTGAACTTTACTAGATATTGCCCATTTGCTATCTGACATGGTTTAGGCTTTTTGTCCCCACCCGAATCTCATCTTGAATTGTAATCTCCATGATACCCAGGTGTCAAGGGAGAAACCAGGTGGAGGTAATTGAATCATGGGTGCAGTTTCCCCCATGCTGTCCTCATAATAGTGAGTGAGTTCTCATGAGATCTGATGGTTTTATAAGGGGCTCTTCCCCCTTAATTTGGCACTTCTCCTTGCTGCTGCCTTGTGAAGAAGTTGCCTCACTTTCCCTTCCACCATTATTGTAAGTTTTCTGAGGCCTCCCAGTCATGCTGAGTCAATTAAACCTCATTCCTTTATAAATTACCCAGTCTCAAGCAGTTCTTTATAGCAGTATGAAAATTGACTAAGAAGCTATCCGAGATGGTCATACTAGTTTATATTAACACCTACAATGTTCAGAAGTTCCATTTCACCATCCTTGGTATATTGGATTAATTTATTCATTTGACAATCTGATGGCAAGAAAAATTCCTCTTATTTAATTTCCATGTTCTTGAATACCAGTGAAGTATTTTCACAGTTATGGAACATAATTGTTTCTCTTCTGTAAATTATGTATTTATAGTTCTTTTTCATTTTTCTGTCAGGTTATTTTTTCTTTTATCTCATGGATTTGTGGAGTTATTTTTAGATTCTTAATATTATTTCTCTATAAACTATGTATTTGTAAACATTTTTCTTAGTCTCTGGCTTGTCTGAGAAATTAGCTTTATTGTATTTTTAATTGACAGGAGGATTTTAATTTTAATGCAGTGATTTTAAACTCTTTTCTGTTGTTTCATGTTTTTACCATATTTTATAAGAAAATCTTTCTACATTATATATTTCCATATTTTTTCTAAGATTAAAATTTTTTCAAGTGTAGAGCTTTAATATTTTTGTATAGGAATCTAACACATTTTTTTTTCTCAAAATGAATAGCCAAAGTGCCATGCTTTTTAAATTGAATGAGCTCATTTTTGCCTAGTAATTCATGTTGCTACATATTTTCTGTGCTGGAGTTCTCAAATGCAGACACATAAGCTCCTGGTCTCTTTATTTTGTCCTCTCCCTCTCCCACTGCTGCCTTCTAAAAATAAGTTCTTACAGAATTATGCTCTTTTAACATTTCTAACTTTTCAATAAGGTTTGCAATCTGTATGACAACTCCTTCATCTTATATGTTTTTCAAATTGCCTTAATAGTGTTAGATTTTCATTCTTTCTTCTGGATTTTTTTTTTTTTTTGAGACGGAGTCTTGCTCCCTCACCCAGGCTGGAGTGCAGTGGCACGATCTCGGCTCGCTGCAAGCTCCGCCTCCCGGGTTCACGCCATTCTCCTGCCTCAGCCTCTCCAAGTAGCTGGGACTACAGGCACCTGCCACCACGCCCGGCTAATTTTTTTGTATTTTTAGTAGAGACGGGGTTTCACCGTGGTCTCAATCTCCTGACCTCGTGATCCGCCCGTCTTGGCCTCCCAAAGTGCTGGGATTACAAGCGTGAGCCACCGCGCCTGGCCCTTTCTTTTGAATTTTAAAATTACTATCTCAAGTTGTAAAAATTTTGTTCAGATTTTCATTCAAATTACACAGAATCTATGAAGTAAGATACAGCTTTAAGTATTTTTATCTATGAACTTCTCTATTGTTTTAGGTGTCTATTAAATTTCTTCTATATTTTGTGGATTTCTCCAGAAAGGTCTATTATATATTTATTAGATGTTTTCATTATTGTTGAAATGAAAAATTTATCTACTTATAATCTTTTTGGAGATTTTTTTCTTCTCTATTTGGAAGCTTTAAAAAATTCACCTTATTTTTAATCTGAAGTCTCATTCATGATGTGCCTAAATATGGACTAATATCTAATTAAGTTGTTTGTACTTACAAATGCATTTGAGAGCTCATCTTTTTAAAAAAATTCTGGAGAATTCAGTAATTATTACTTTGAATATGACTTCTTTTCTAGTCTTTCATTTTCAGTAATGTCTTTTATACATATGTTGGGGCTCTGAATTCATTCTCCAAATGATTCTTTTACTTAAAAATATCCTTTTATATCCTATCTGATATTTTAGGTAAATTCCTAATATTCTTTCTCATTTCACTGAATATATCTTCAAGGATACTCAGTTTAAAGTTTATTTCATCTTGTAGTATACTATAAGAGACATACCCTGGTTAGAAGATTAATGATAGCCATAAGGCTTATTCAGGCATCTTGCTGATACTACATGTCACTTAGCAGTATGTCACATAGTAGGGTTGACACTAAGTGTCACTTAGCAATGTGATGCAAACTGGTTTGGGGATTTCCAACCTTGGCCTGGGGATTTCCAGGAGACAAGGCTACCTCGGATGCAACTTTCATAAACAAAAAAGGCTTACTCTTTCAAGAATTGTTTAAACTCCCTTTATGAGAGAAATGCCTAGTAACTCACCTGGGCTGAGTACAAGCATAAGTAAGGGGGAAGGGCCCTTTAAATTCTGAGACTGGTCACTGGACAGAGGCCCTCCTGGTCAGTCAGTCATCTGACTGCATCTGGCCCATGCCACTGGCCTGCTCTTCATCTTCGCCTTGGAAAAGTCAGAATAAGTTGTTGAGCATTAGAATAAGCTGTCTAAGACTCATATTTGACATTAACCAAATGAAAAAGGAGAAGCTGTTGAGAATAAGCTGTTGAGCATTAGAGTGTCTAAGACTCATCTTTGACATGAATCAAATGAAAAAGGAGAAGTTGTCCCTGGGGAAGCTGGTTAACTAGGACCACCCAGGAGCCTCAAACATGACACATCTATTGAGGGTTTTGTTTGTTTTTTTAATCTCAGTGACAAGATTCCAGGATATCTAACTAGTTTTATTTTATACTCTCCTGCTCTTGCTTTATATTTTGAAAAATAATTTGTTTCTCTTTTTTTGGGTTTTTCCTTTCCTAACTTGTTGATTTCCCCTATTATTTTCATTTCTTCTGAGCGGATTTTGTTAGTCTTTCTCTAGTGTCTTATTGTATTTTGAAATTTTATTTTCAATTTATTCTGAGTGGTAGCTTTATTCTTGTGTTTTCTTTTTCTGCACTCCTTGTTTCTCATCTAGCACTTTTACAGTTGCTTCTAGCCAGTTCCTAGTTCCTGGTTCAGATGGGTCTTATCGTGACACCCTAGAGTTCTTTTCTTGCCAGCGTAACATGGATCCAGTCATCTAGCTGAGTTCGGTAGTATGGGTGAGGTCTCGGCTGGGAAGCTGGGCAGTGTTTGCTTCCTTGAGCCACCACAGCCAGTGATCAATCCAGCTCTTTCTGTCTTTCATAGGTTTGACAAAACCATTTTCCAGCCCTTAGTTTCTGGCATTTAACCTAACTCTGGCCCCTGAATGGCATGGGCGTGTTTTCAACCACAGGTTTCCACCTTCATGCCACTTGTTTGCTTTTCTGTCTCATTCTGATCTACAGAGATCTTTATTTGCTTTGTGTCTCCAGTGGAGAAAGAGCTTGTGAAAGGAGGATCCTAATTGTCTAAAACCTCATCTAGACTGTTGATCATAGACTTTATATATAGAAAAACTTATTTAAGATGTGAAAATATTTGCCAGATAGACAAAAAATCTGTTTTCTGACTTATGACTATAGGATGGGCAAGTAATACTCATGAATGCTTATCATGTGCCAGATACAACACTTGGCACTCCACATGACATTTTATTTAACCCTCACCAAGATTCTTTGGGGTAGATATTGTAATTCCATGCTGAACTAAGTTTCAACGATCACATTGCTAGCATGTAGTAGAGTTGAGATTTGTCCACGTATAAACTCTATCATAGTATATATTTTTAAAATTTACTACCCTGTTCCCAACATTTAAAGCAGTACTTGGCATACAGTATACAGTCAGTAATATATTTGAGTGAGTAAGGTTCTTCTTTCTGTTCTTTCTAATATTGTTTGTATTTATATATCTTATAAAACACTAAATCTTTATCTTAGGCATAAGTTTCCTTGGCATAGAAACGTCTTTCTCTTTGCCTTGTTCCTTTTTCTCTGTTCTCTCCTCCTTGCCTGGAACTGGATATTTTGACTCCTGCCCCAGTGGGCAAATGCGTTTACAATTTTCCTGCAGCCCTCATCTCTCTTGCCAACAAACAGAATTGGAACTAAAATGTCCACCTGCATAGGTGAATTCCTCCATCACAGACATTCCCACTTACCCAGCCCCCAATTAACAATATCATAGTCATATCTTGTCTTAACCACCTCAAGTGCACAGCTAGGGCACTTGCTGAAGGGGTGAAAAAGGGAAAGAAAGCTATGACTAGGCAATTTGGATAATGACTTTTTCCTCCTCACAAAGTTTTGACTGTCAAGTTATCTTAGAAAATGTGGCTGATTATATTTAAAAATCACCTTGGTTCTCTTCTAAATTATAGCCCCACATGGAATTAGAATATAAGTTTGGCTTTAAAATATAGTTTTTTCATCTCTTCTCCTTTTTTAAATGACATACTGACTGATATTAGGGAGTAATTTGGCTGATGAATTAGTACGTATGTGGGTACGATCTCTTCTCAGCACAGCGTGAGAAAAGCAGAGCCAATCACAGACCTCAATCACTACAATTGATTTTCTAAAGAGAACACAAAGCAATTAAAAAAGGAGAAAAGTCATGCATTCTAAATCTCTGTGCTACAAGAAAAACACCATTATTATTTGACAGAGCCTCTGAAGGGCTTTGTATGGTTCTTCGTATTCCTACCCCTACTGCAGCAGTGATTTCTTAAGACTCAATTTATATTAATTGCAAAATTTAAAGTGCTTTAAAATATCCTCATTTTGGAAGATAGAGAGTAAAAATAAGCTCAACTACAAAGTCAAGGAGAAATAACTAGCTGTTTTTTCTTTTCTTTTTTTTTTAGTTTTTAGCTAAAATGAATAGTAGAGAAAAGCAATTGATGGCCCACTACACCAGTTATTGGGAAATTTTTAGTTACTCCTTTCCACTCAACCTCCACACCTAACCAGCACCTGAGGTGCATTGTTTTCATATGCTGTACACAGTGGAACTGGAAACAGGTACAGAAATAATCAGTTCTCCAACCTGACTATACATTTGGATATGATCAAAATGCAATCCATGAACTACCTGCTCCAGAATCACCTGAGGAGTTTGTTCAATGTGCAGCATCCTACACTTCACATTAAGAGTTTATGATTTTACACAAGTATCTCAGGTGAATCTGGGGAAGCTTATCCATGGACAACATTTGGAACTTTTTAAAAAGAGCCTTGCTCATTTTATAAATAAAAAAAATCAGCCAAGGGTAGCATGTCTGAGTCACTTGGGGAATGTTTCAGAATATGCTATGTTAATCAGGACAGGATAAGCTATGCTGTGGCAAAAGTTCCAAAATCTCAGCAGTCTAAAACAACCAATTTTTTCTTACTCATACTATTTGTCCATCATGGGTAGAGGTTACTACGTGATCCAGGCTGAGAGAGGCATCACCTCAACATGTGCTTTCGTGACTGCAAATGCAGGAACAATGACGTAAGGCAATCTGAGCACAGCTTTTAAAGACCTGATATAAATATCATTAAATAAGCAATGACATCATGGGCTTGGAAGTCAGACAGATTTGTATTTAAATCTTCTTGCTCCCTTTGTGGACTGTGTGACTTTGAGCACATTTCTTGACCTCTCTGAGTTCCTGTTCTTCTGTAAAATTGGGATGATATAGACTATTTCTAGTTGTCGCTATGAGGCTCACAGTGGGCATTCACATTATTATTGTTGCCAAACAAGGTATAAAACATATTATGGGAGGAAGAAAGAGCTTTGTGGAAGGGACAGCCTCTGATTACACCTACATTCTTCTTGTTCTGTCCTTTCATCATTATTTTCACTCTATTGAAGTTCCTTCCTTTCATCAACCTCTTTCTCCTGCATTCTCTCCTTCCTACCAGGTCCAAAGCCTTACATCCTTCTGCTATGCAAGATCATCTTTCACTCAACGCGGTTATTAACTATCTACTATGTGACAGGCACTGGGTTTGGTGCTGGAGGAGACAGAAATTTAAACACTGTGCTCCATGTTCTTGAGATATTTACAGTCTGGAGGGAGAGACAAAGATAAAGCAGAATGGAAGACATACTGTAATGGAGGCCAATGTATCCATGATGCAATGAGAGCATCAAGGATGATCCTCTGTTTACATCACAGCCTGAGCCTTCCTTCCCAAGAAGGGCAGGGCAAGAGGAGAGGGCATTCTAGGAGGAGGATATAGCATGTGTGAAGGCAGACAGACAAGAATAATCACAGGCATTCTAGAAATTGCAAATAGTGAAGTATTGTTAAAGAGGAAAATGCAAATGTGGGAGATAGATATTGGGGGCTGTGTGGTGGAGGCTTTTAGGACAAATAAATGAAAAGTCATAAATATCCATCAGCATAACCATCTTTTATTTAGATATTTTTCCATTATAGGCAAAAGGGAACCATTGAAGAATTTTGATTTTTCACAATAGGACTGAGTTGGCATTTAAAAAACAGTACTCTGGCCGGAGACTGTATGGGAAAGTGTGTAAAAAACAAACGGCCTATGAAAGAAAGAGAAAGACAGCTTCGAGGAAAGCAGTGCCAGCAGGAAAGGAAAGAGAGGAGAAGATGAGGTTGAGAGGGGAGATTTAGGAGGATTTAGATTAAGGAGATGCAACACCATATTAGTGATGGGGGCTCGTCTGAGATGACACACAGCTTTCAAGCCTGTGAATGGAGTGAAGGGTAGTGGCATTCTCTGACATAAAGAAAACAGAAGGAGCAGCAGGTTGTGGGCAAGTGGGACTGCATGTGGTTAGGGGAACAGAGGGGCTGGAGGATGATGAATCCTTACTGGTTTATCCACTTTTTAATTACGCCTTCATAGGACAAATGATTTCTTTAAATTATTTGGCATGTGTTTACGTACAGCCTTCTTTTGCCATTAATGGTTGTCATACTATATAATGACTTTCCAGCAATTCTGCAAGCTACATAAAGACAGAAACATCAATTTAAACTTCTGCTTAGATCACACAGTTCATCTGGCATAACCCTTTGGGCTGGGAAAGTCCTTGCAAAATATTTGTGAAATAAAAACATATCATCAAAATTGGATTTTCTGGTTTTGTCGAACTACCACATTGCTATTAGCATTATTTCTATTTTTTTCCTTGTTCTTCATCATTTCTGCACTCTTTGGTGTCCAAAATATTCACTTCCTTGGACTTTATAGCATTTTCTTCTTTATCTTAAATCCCTACAATATTTTTATGCCAACATTTAAAACAGTATCAATTATTTCCATTAATATATTTAATTATTTTATTTGGCTCTTTAAAACTTATTTGTTTTCTTGGAATTTCTTTCCTCCCTCTTCTTTCACTTATAGTCTTTTTAAATTATCTCCCATTCATTTTCATTTTCTTTGACCAACTTCTCAACCTACCACTTCCTCCTTCTAGGGGATACTTCACTTTTTAAAGTTTATATTTCCTTACAATCATTATATTTCTCCCATCTGTTTATTTTATTTTTATATCTAGCACCATAAGTCTCTCATTATGTATCTTTTTTTATTTATTATTTCTATTCTCACTTCGAAAGTCATGATGCTTCAAGTGAATATATCGTGAGTTTCAAAGTTAGAATATAAAATATTTTCTAGAGAAATCCAAAATATTTTCTGAAGAAAGAATTAAAATTTGGTATCGGTTTTACAACCCATCAGCTAAGAAATGCTGCTCAGTACGTGTGTGGTTGTTTCCTTGTCTCCTCATCTTAAAAAGGGGTCCTGATTAATGAGTAAGCTAGATAGAATAGCTATACCTGGAAGAACTGCACTCTACAAATATAATATATTGTTGTTTGATTTTCCCCTCTTCTAACAAATCTGGCCTTCTTTTTGTTTCATGAATAAAACTACAAAGAAAATCCAATAACTGGAAAAATAAGTAAGGAAATAATATTGACTGCTGAAAAGAGTAAAAGTTAACAAAATAGTCAAAAAAGAACAAAGTTGCACATTAAATATTACTGAAACTATGTCAGTATATACTAGGCCAGTTTTACCAAGATTTTAACTGGAAATATTTAAAGAAATTTCTCTCCAAAATGAGAAAAACTCAGTGTGATTATTTCATTCAAATAAAAAGCAATTACACTCCAGACTTGTTTACTGATCATTAACTACTAATTGGGTAAGGACTGAGATTACCATTATGTTTAAGAGACAAAAAGAATTTCTGATGCTCAGTGTAAATCAATAACAAAATGGAATTTCATTAGCAAAGTGAGATTCACACCAATGTATTAGGAATATATTTATTATGACCATGGAAGCTATAAAGACACAGATACTCAGTTGTGATTAACCTAATTGGCTCTAGAGTCAGACAGAAGTTGGTTGGAAAAATCTATGTAGCCAGATTTTTGCAAGCTGCTCACCTGCTTTTGTCTCTATTTCTAATTCGGACCCAAGAATGGAGAAAAGGGGCACCATATCCTGAAAAGCTGACTGACCAGCTTAAAAAATTGGGGCTCTGGGACACTCAGCAAATGACATCCTTATAGCTTCAGTTCTCATAAGCCTATCTTCAGTGGTTAGAATCACTGCAACTTTCTACCTTAATGACATTGCGTACCATAAGGTCAATTGAGGAAATGGTTGAAACAGAACTCTTCCATTTGGCCTGTCTAAAGCATTTTCATGAACAGAAATGCCTGTGTTGTTGATAAATGATTAACAAGCCATGAGACAGTAAGTCTTCAAAAATATACAAAAGACTAAAATGAAATCACTTTTAAAGCATGAATTCTGAGTTCTGACAGGACCCAAGCTCAAATTTACTTTCTAGAGCATGTAGGTGGCCTTTGGTGAGTTACATGTCTCTGAGCATCAGTTCCCTCAAATGTAAAACGAGAAGCACATTTGTACTTGTTTACTGGTTTGTGATGGAGGTTAAATAAAATAATTTGGGGAAAGCAGTTGGCAGAATGCCTGAAACAGAAGAGTACTCTGCAAATCAGTCTATTCTCCTTCCCTGTTAATAGTACATTGAAAAACCAGTTAGGGTCTTTCTTCATTCATGACGCTTTTTTCACTTTAGATGGAATTAAGACATAAGTTAAGGCCAGTCTATTGAACAACTCAATAACCAGTAGGAAAATGAAGGAAAGAAATCAGTCAATAATTCATTGTTTGTTGGCTCTACATCCTGTAGATTATAGTCCCACATGGAATTATTTTTTATAATTGTGGTTTTGAAAGAGAAACTTGGATTTTTGTTTCCATTGAATGTTTTAATTAATCTAATATTGTGTCTTTAGAAGCATAGACTTCTCCAGTTTGGTAACCTAAAAGTTAACAGTAAATTGACTTGCATTTATGTTAAAGTAAACTTCTCCTTAAATTTTATGCCCTCCAAAGGCCTACATTCTTTAAAAAAAAATTTGCTTTCATTGTAAGCAACAGTTAAAATAATAGTCTTTCAGTTTAATTAGCAGTTTATTGAATGATTAAATATATGTTTAAAGTGGCCAAAAAATAAAATCATGTTATTGTACTAGGAATAAATCCTCCATTAACATTAATTGAGTTTTAACAAATGAGTTGATTAGGAGGAAAGGAAAGAGGAACCCAGCGCACCAGATGCAACTTGGTGCCAGACACCTGGTTCCTGCATGGACCTAATGTTCTTTTGTCATAGCACCTTGGAAAAAATAATCAGTGGCTGCATTTCTTAAAAATAATACACTTCCCAGTTAATGAATCATGTACTGAAATGATTGCTTTTGACTTATTTACTCATTTTGTTTTTCAAAGAGTTTATATTCATTTCCCCGAAAATTATGGAGGATAATCAAATTGTCATGCATTTATATGTCAAAAGAGCAGCACAGATGATATGTAGTCATGACCTAAATTTGTCTTGACTAGTTCAATTTCCTACTTTCTCTGCCATAAGTAAGAACCTATGCTGAGACTAACTCAAAAATATTAAAATATAGCAGGGCTCCAGGTATGAACCAGGATATGGTCATGATAGGATTCAGCCAAATCTAGAGGACTCATGGGACCAGGAGAGTTGCGAAGTGAATAATCATAATAATAGATGAAGTTCTTGGCAAGGAGATGGGGTGAGAATTCAGAATAGAGCACTATTTCTGTGCTAGAATTTGTCATCTGATGGGGCTGCCGGAGATTCATATAGGAGACCTCACAAGGAGCCAGGGTGGGAGTGGCAGGGTGGGAGGGAAAGGGTTAGTCACACAGAATTTGAAAAACAAAACCAACAAAGCCCAAAACAGCTGACTAGGACTTTTAGTTATTATTATTATTTACAAATTCTGTAAGAATTTGAGGGCTTAGAAGAAATTTGGACCAAAAGGGGTGGGGAGTTTTTCCCTTCCCTCCATGTAGCTCTGTGAGACCTCAGCACGAGGAGAGACCCAGCCAAGAATGCTGCAGCTGGAAGATTGCACCTGGTGGGAGACAACCCACAGATGCCACAGCAGGGGCCAGTCCCTTCTTCAGCTTTGCAGGTAGAAGAGGGCTTGACAGTGTCCAAAAGGACTTTATTAGCTCACATGAATTCCCTTCAGAGGTCCCAAGATCACTGGCAAAGACTTCTGGCAGAGACTGGAGGGACCACCATATTATAGTTAATATGATTCTATTATAACCCAGACTGGTGTAACCCCGATTAGTACTTGTTAGAGGAGAGCATCAGCAGAGTTCTTGCCCACTAAGAGGAGGGACTGTGCATAATGGAGTGCTGGGAATTGCCCCACCTGTGGAGTCAACACACCCAGGGAGACTGGCACTGCACACTTACTGTGTGCCAGGCACTGCTCCAAATAAGTGTTTGATGAGTGTTTCTTCATTTCATTCTCACTACAAGCCTGCTACTATACACATCTTTCATATGAGAAAACAGAAGCACAAAGACATTAAGTAGCATGTCCGGGTGACACAGTTTGTAAGTGGTAAATCTGGGACCTGAAGCAGAGAATCTGGCTCCAAAGCCTGTCCTCTTACTACCAAGTAATGTTTGTGCCTGGCACAGAGAAGGTAGGTGCTCATTAAATGTTTGCTGATTCAAATCATTTTACCAAGAAATTAAACATGCTTGAGCTTATTGTTCTGGACTTAATGCTCTGACTACTCTTAAAAAGCAAACAGAAAAATGCTTACAAGTACACCACAATGAAATAAAACCTGGAATTATCAGAACACGGTACAACGCTTTGTTAGATTTTCTGATTGACCAAGGGAAATTACTCTATGCTTTTAATGTCTTCTTTTCCCACGAGGAAACTAAATTTCCAGGAAGTTCTGTGACCAAGCCACAGAGCTGAGAAGTAAATCAGTCTGTGCTGGACCTAGGATTTCCCTTGTTCTTCCACCTCTGTCCCCAGCAATTGCTTTGCTGCCTATTCTCAGGGGAAGGGATTGCACTAGCCGTGCATGCTCCCTGGAGAATGACAACTTGAACTGCAAAATCTCAAAGGTTGTGCTTCTTTTGTTCTTCCTCTCATCTAGTTGATAGGCAGAGAACAATTCTGATTGAATATTCTATTTAATTATGTTTAATCATACTAAGAACCAATGTTAATTATTAAAAAGGGAGAAAATGGACAAAACATCAGGTACAACCATCCTGACTTTAGGCATGAAGTGTCAACGTTCATTCAGCTCTGAGCCAGGCAGTTAAACAGCAAACAGTTTTAATAAAGGACAATTAAATAAGTCAGGAAATCTACCAGTCTGTTCTCCAGGTTCACTCACCTTGGTGCGGAGGACGATGGGCAGAGGCAGTAAAACCAACACAGTGAAAACCACGAGGAGAAATCGGCGATAAACCAGAATGTAACTGAAGAATTTCATTGTCCTGAGCAGGTGGCTTCAATAGTGTCCTCCTCCAAATAAAGCAGATGTTAAATAACCAACTTGGATTAATATTTTTCCAGCCCGTCACCTTCACTCACTGCCCTAGACTGACCAACACAAGTTAAAATTAAATCTCATTTTTTATTGTTTTACTATCACAATTAACATGAAGAGATAAGCCCAAGAGTTTTCATGAGAAATCAAAGACCATTTACTCCTCTGGTTTTTCACGGAAAAACTGTTCTTTCCCTGCTTTTTTTGATCATATTCACTGAAATGCAGACTGGACAAGCCTAGGAGAAGGCAAAACCATGAAGCGGGTCGTTTGTTCACAATGAGGCACCTCCAACCCTTTTGATGTCCTCTGACTTCCAGACTCCCTAACTGGAGTAGTTACCACATTGTCATGGTGCCATGAGTGAGTCTCCACAGGCAGCCTCCATAGCCCTTTCTAAGAAAGTATGTTTTTAGTGTGTAAATTGAAACAGCAACTAATAGTTGGAATTTCAGTGTATGACAGTGAAAGGGAAACTTTTTTGTTTAGAGATGGATTTTTAAGGGACTTCTTGGACAATGTATTGCAAGGGCCTTCTACAAAATTTATAGCAAATGTCCCTGTTGTTTAAAAGCAAAATATTGTGTATTTCTTGGACCCTATTGTCTCTTTTGATAGGAAACCAAAATAACCATAAAGTGTTATATAAACCCTCTATTTTAAGACCTTTGAAGGCTTGACTTGATATTGTTGTGCTGATGTAGAATACATAATTATTAGGGAATCTGCATAGAGATGAGTGATTAGGGACATTCAAGTGGTGTGTGGTGTGCGTGTGTGTGTGTGTATGGTGTGTGCACATGAGCACGTGGGAAGACGGAGACTGTTCCAACAGTGATATGGAGGATGTATTTTGACAATCTTCAGGGATAAGGACCCTGGTTTGTTTCACGTTGTGTTGTAAATTGATGATCCAGTAAACCTCAAGTTAGCAATTACTACTTAGCTTTAGATATAAATGAAACACATTCCCAGCCCTAGTAGAATTTATAGTCAATTTCTCTTGACATAGATAGCCTTACTCTTATGTAATCTATAGTTAGCATTTAGGTCTTATTTCTAATTTCATACTAATATAACTCTGCATTCTCTTTCCATCAAGAAAAACAATTCTCTCACCAGTACTCACCATATTAATGTAAATGAGAAAGCATTTTTTTCGTGTAAAAAATTTAAATTCCTAAACATTTATTATGGACAGTTAGGAAAATCAGAATAGTAAACAGAAAAAAAAGTTTCCAAACCAGAAAGTCTTATTATATCTTGAATTTCTTAGATGAAAGGATAATTACAAATGATATTAGTAATAAAATAGTAAGTGATAATAAATAGGTAACAATAGTATATAGTGTTAAAATTAATTTATGAACTGATTTACTCAAACCAGTTGTAGTACTTATTTTTTTCCATTAACACCCTGTACAGTTCTATAGTTCATTGCATGCTTTTTTTTTAAACTACTACTTTTTGAAGAAACCATTTTTGCTCTCAGATTTCCTTCAGCTACCTGGTGAGATGATTTGAGCCTCACTTTTTCATCTTAGAGGATTCTACTTTGTGAGATGACACCAAAAAATGAAAAGGCATTTGTGTGACATTTAAAGGAAATGAGAGCCTATGTGTAGGGAACTGGAACCAGACAGAGGCTAAGGGAAAAGACTTGACATTTGTCAGTCCCTCCTTTCTGTGCCCTATTTTCTCTCTTTGGGTCCTCATTTCTCACCAGAGGAAGGCTCCAGGACCCTATTCTTATGGCCTGGGCTCTATCTAGCTGAATCTGCTGTGGGTGTTTATTATTACAAAACAGCCTCACCTTCTCCTTACCCTCAGCCAACCTCTTATTCCTCGGTGGTTTTCTCTTCACTGTCATAGAGAGAAAAAATCTAATAAAATAATTTGCACTAAACATGAATGATTGATGTGAGCTGAATGTCTCTGCAAGAGTTACTGGGGAATGAAACTCTAAGGGAGACTTCGGGGCCTCTTGGATACATATCTCAAGGTACCCTTCAAATCACATCATGCTTTAACTAGTTCCATGCCTAGGACAAATTAGTCACAGTTGTCAAATTTCACCTCTTCTTTGTACAGAAAATCATAAATCTCACTACCTCATAATTGTGTTATGTTTTATCTAAACTGAATCCCACCATTACATAATCATGAATCAGTTCATGATTATGTTCATTCGTTTGTTCTTAAGCTTTGCCTAGCCCTTAATTAAAAAACATGTTTACCAAAAAAATCACAAATATTGTTCATTCATTCATTGTTATAGTTATATCCTGTGTCCCAGAGAGTTTACATTTAGCACCTCATTTAATCTTCAAAACTTCATACAAGTTATATGTATGTATTATTATTATTTATGTTTTGTAGATTTGAAAACTAAGATTCAAAGAGGTGAAGTAAAATATCCCAGGTACTAAATGGCAAAACAACTCATCTGAGTCCGGTTCTTTCTGGCACCTAAGGCAATGCTCCTTGTACTATGTTTGAGGTCTACCATCATGAATATTCATTTGGCACTAAGCACTAAATCTTCAAGTCTAGAATTTGTATGGAGATACCTGGTTTGGTTAGTTTAGGGACTGTAGTTCTGGGGTTTGCCATTGAGACTTCTGGATGGTCACAAATTATATGAAACTTAGGTTCAAGCACAAAGGAAATGAAGGGTTTCTTATTGGTCGTAAAGAAGTTAGATTGTCCAAGATGCTTGAGTTGTCTAACCAACTGAGAGGAGTGGCAACTAGTTTTTATCCAGTTGTCTCACATGCTTCTCTCAGGCCTACCTTCTGGTTGTCTGTTTCTTATGCTTATGTTTATAATGTTAACTCCCAAATTTGCATTCTTCAAGCCTTTCCTTCTTCCAAGAATGTGGTTTCCATCTCTGTTTTAAATGCTACCCACTGTTGAAGTTTGACCTTGTAGATTCATCTCAAAACCATCCTAACAATCCCAGTCCTTGCCCAAATCCCCAATCCTTGGCTTTCCATGCACACACCCACGGTGGTCCTTGAGCCAACTGTATTCAAATAATATCGGGTGCTTGACAAAAATGCAGATTCCCTGCCCTCTTGGATCTAAATGTGACTTTGAAACCTTCATGTTTTGTCGGCACCCTGCGTAATTTTTAATGCACAGTAAAGTTTGAAAATCATACATAATATCTGTAAGACACATTGTGGCCTATGAGTAGACTGAACTTATTTACTGTTTTAATAATGCATGTAAACCTTACATCTTCTGTAAGATTGTTAATTCTTTGAGTATAAGGAAGTACAGACTACTTCCTTTGCATCACTTATGTCCCTAGTAAAGTGTTGGGTACAAGTAAATACTCAAAGAATACTTTCTCTAAACTTACCTATGAGTATCGATAAATGGAAACTAGTTAGCTTCCTTGTTTATATAGTATGGTTTACTCAAGCAGTTTGTCAATAGAATATATAGGTTTGCAATGAGATATGGCTTTTCAATGGAAAATATTTCCCCATTGCAAATGTACTCATACATACATACACTTAGATGAAAAAGTGCATATACTCAGTATACACTTTTACTGTGCTGGTGAAAACAGCCAGGTGCATTTCTATATAAAAAGACAGTGCATTTGCTTCAATTATGTGTTTCTATTTTCACTCTTAGGGTTTTTAGAGTTCAAAGTGCATACCAGGTTTATTCAATTGCTATTGTTGAGACTATTGGTCAAAAAACGTAAGCCAGATTTTCTCCCAACATTAATTTGTTCTTAAGCTTTGACTAGCCCTTAATTCAAAAACTCACTCATAGTGTACCCTTAATTATATACTCTGGTTACCTTCATAAATTGCATAACTTACAAGCACTGCGCTGTGAAGGGTATACTCTTTGAGTGCCATATGTGATCTGAATCCCCAAACATTTTAGATACTGTTAAAACTAAGATGATCTTTTTTCCTGAGTAGCATTCTGTAGTCATTTACATTAGCACTTTTTAGAATTTTATTTCTTTTTCTGCTCACCTCTCTATTCCTTAAGATGTTGAGTCTTCTTGATGAAAGAGAAGCATGTAGATTGTGTATATAGTAAAATTTCCAGGCTGATGTCAATTAACTATATCAATTTTTACTTTCATTTCCTAAGATAAAGGATAAAATAATTAGCTAGGGTAGAATAATCTACCCTAGAGACTGTAGATTTATACACAAGTCCCTAAAAACTTATAGTAACATCATTTATTATTAACCACAATTTCAATAATTATTCTTCCAGTGTAATGAAGTAAATGACTAACTGAATAGATGAAGATTGAACTGTGTCCTACAAGGTGAAGACCTGAATGCTCATGAACTGAGAAGGAAAGCAAATTCCTAAACAGGGAGACCTCCCTCTAGCAATAACAGCACCTGCCAGAATATGTCAGCTCTGAAGCCAAGACACCACTGGCCACAACCTCCATCAGGGTGGGGAGGAATAATTTTCTCTTTGCTGAGCCTTATCACATTTTAATCTTGGGTTCTCTAGGAGGTGAAAGAGGAAAATTCAGGGAGCTGGGAATGTAGAGAAGGGAAGAGAAAGGACAGTCCAGGACACTTAACATACTATTAGAAAAGGGAAGTTGAGTAAAAGTACTCTCAGATATCTAGAACACTGTTGCTCCACTCCTCTTCCTACTTGTGTCCCCCTCCCCTGCACAGCCACCTGGTGTCACAGTCATGTCTTGACACAGGCAACTGTATTGTAATCCTTGTGAAAATGTTTAGTGTATTCAGAGGTGAATCCAGGACCCCTGGATATGGCATTTATTAAGTCAGCACTTAGGTGGTGACTGCTGTGATTCTAGGACTCTTAGAAATGGAAATCCATAGAAATGGATCATGGAGAAATACCTTATAATCCCAGCTGATCCAAGTGTCCACTCCTGTCAAGTCAGAAGGCTTCCATGGAACTCAGACTAGCTAATCAGAAACTGCTTTTCAGTATAGCTAGAAAAAAACAAGTTTAAAGAAACTAATGAGGGAAATGTTTTCCCCAGTCATCTCAGTTCTGCTACAAATTCACTGTTGCTCATGGCCAAATGTGTTAATTTTTCTCTTTCAGAAAAAAAAACCCTGATGTTTCTCCTACCATTTTTACCACCAAAAATATTGTCTCTTTGGAGCATCTCCCATCCCTGATAACAATGAAAAGATAAAGCGTTAACGTAATTCTAATGGTGAATTTATTTTAAGTGTAGTAAATGACATTGACACAATCCAGCTTCCTGTCAGGCTGACCCATCTTTGGAATTTTTTTTTACCTAAGCATAGACTAGCTGACAATATGTTATTAACATGAATATAGGAAGTTAGCCAGGCTGCCCTCTCACAGTAATTTTCTTTGGCACAGCTACAGCATTCACTGTTCTTCACCACTTGGCTTCTTTTATTATATGAGGTTGGTGACTTTTGGTTCAAACTGGTTGCTTATGAAGAAAATTCAGTATTTAAAGAAAATATGTGCCTACAACCTCATGAAGAAACACACCAACATTTACTCTGACATTTATACTTACATTTTTATCCATTTTCCTTATCATTGATTCTAAAAGATACATTTTTCAGAACAATATTTTCTTCTCAACTTATATCATTGTACAATTAAACCACATTAATTGGCAGATAGGCCATGAGGACACAGCTTGATTTATACTTTTGTCCCAGATAAACAAATGATAGTGAGTAGTTTGATCTCCGGGAGGTTTTAAAAGAAATGAGGTTACTAAAATGGACCCCAATACAGATTTTTCTAGTGAATGAATTGATATGAATAAAATACTGTGCCTCTACAAGGGGAAGAGAGCCTGTTCACAGCAAAGAACTCCAAGTGACTTAGTAGAGCATAAGACAAATGCAATGGGAGGCAATTAATTGTGAATGCTCTGTTATTTTGCATAACAATCTCCATTTTCATAGTCCCTAAAATAATTTCAAGTTCTCATGGCAAGAGTCTTGGCCTGGGGTGACTTTCTGAAAACCACAGTAACTTTGGTTTGGAAAATTGATCTAGACCTCCATGTAATATCCATGCCAAAGAGCCCATTCTTTCTCAATACCTCTGCTGATGGATGACTCATTTCTCCTCATTTCATATTTAAATACCTCCTTTCCTCTCTGTTAGACTTACTTTCCCTCTGCCATTGAGACAAAATTTGTCTTCTTGTAGCTTCATCTACTGTTCTAATTCTGCTTCTTGGGACCATGAGAGGGAGAACTTCAACTTCTCTTCCATGTGACAGCCTTTATATACTTGAAGTCTTCCTATTTTCATTTGCTTCAACTATTCCTCATGTCTCAAATTTTAAGTCTCTTCACTATCCTGGGCACTCATATCTCTGACTCTGGCTGATTTCCTGAGTTGAATGTTCTATTTCAGATTCTGTTTGGCAGCAAAAAGCAGGAGTAGACTGACACCTCCTTGGTTCTGGACATGATTCTTATAACAACGCAGGCAAAATTGCACGAGCATTTTTACATTGCAGAAACATATTGAGCTTATTATTCAATAAACATTCAAAAATATGTTTTATGTATTAAAGCTAAGTAATTTCTACATTGTCATAATGATAAATATGGCATATTTTTCTTGTTTTCATCTTGTTAGATTTGTACATATGCTTTGAATTGCCATGACTTATTTATCACATGTATGCTATGCACATATTTAGTAATAGTGTCCTCTACATTTTAATCTAAAATCATTGATATTATACTCAACAGGTTCCCTTCTTCAAGTATGTTCTTTCAAGTTGAAATTCTTTTACTAGAAAGCTTTTGGGTACTACCATTAACTTGTGTGAACCCAAAAAAGTCTGTGACAGGTCTCAGTTAATTTAGAAAGTTTATTTTGCCAAGGTTGAGGTTGTGCCCATGACACAGCCTCAGGAAGTCCTGATGACATGTACCCGAGGTGGTCAACACACAGCTTGGTTTTATGCATTTTAGGGAAACATGGGACATCAATCAATATATATAAGAAGGACGTTGGTTCAGTCTGGAAAGGCTGGACAACTTGAAGCAAAGGCAGGAAGATGCTAAACAGGGAGAGAGCTTCCAGGTCACAGGTAGGTGAGACACAAACTATCACATTCTTTTGAGTTTCTGACTACGCTTTCCAAAGGAGGCAATCAGATATGCATCTATCTCAGGAAGCAGAGGGATAACTTGGAATAGAATGGGAGGCAGGTTTTCCCTAAGCAATTTCCAGCTTCAGTTCTCCTTAATGATTTTGGGGACCCAAGATATTTTCCTTTCACACTTGGGTCTATAGAATTGTCTCCTTTCAGTAGTCCATTCTAGAATCTGCCCCAAGATTGACATCTAACTCACTGATACAGAGTTAATAGTACTAACACTTATGGTGTTGACTGCCAAGATGCTATTTACCCATCTCCTGTCTTGGAACACAAAACCACATTTCCAATTAAATATTTAAAGTCTACCTTCCAGAAGTTTAGGTTATTCAGCTGATTATATGAAGCCTTCTACTCCTTGACTAGCATAAATACTAAAAAGGACATAAACAGTTTTTTAAGGCATAAGTTACTTTCAGCTTCACCAACCAATTCTTCCTCTCTACTTTGAAATATGAATTTGTCTGAGTAAGAAGAATTAGCAATTATAGTTACTGTATCATTGATTTCTCCAAAGAAAGAAGAATTATCCTTCAATAATTTATTCAAAAATTAGAACTATATTTTCCAGAAAGGAAATGGCATCAGAATAAGACACGGGTGAATGCATGTGTGATTCCATAATCAGACACTCAGCAAAACATATATGGAGTTAGTGTGACCATAACAGTATTGGAAACTACTAATATATTTCCTCCCAATCACTCTTCTTTCTCCTACAGGAATGTTATGTCCTGGGCAGATGCAGCAACAGCCATCCAGGAGTCTCAGTAGAAGCTGCTGAGAAAAGAAGGAGTGTGGATTTGGAAGGACTAAGACTGAGACAATGAATTAATCTTAGACTCTTCCCAGAGGGGAAAAAGGCAACATCTAAAATTATAAAGACCTAAGAAAGAAAAAATCAAATGATGAATGGCTAGCATTCTGTATCTGTCATATTATTGATTTCCAACAACAATCTCATGTTTATAGACGAGGCTTCAAGAGGTTAAGTACCTTGCTTGAGTTCACTCACTCGAAGTCCAGATTCAGATCTGTTTGACTCCAAAGCTAGTGTTCTTCTTCCTCTAACTCTACTAATTCTGGCTTCATATATGCACCATAATTTGTTGCCAACTATTGAGGAGGACACAGAGCACAAGACTCCAGAGGATATTTAAAGTCAGAGGGGCTAGAGATACTTCTGAGAAGCTTGTCTTGTTGGATATTTCCGGCCAGAATGTGAGAGAGAGGGCGCAGACACTGAGAGGAGGGAGCTATGTAGAGGTACTGCACCCTAGATGATTGTACTAGAGTCAAGCAGCTGTCCTGACCAGTGGGTGAACTGTTCTTGGATCAGGAACTGAGTCTAGGGTACAAATGCATTAATTTAGAAAACTTGGCAGAGAAGGGCGTAGAGGGCAGTTTAGTGGCCATGGAAGGGCCTCGTAGTGATCTCAGGGACCAGGATATCAGTTTCATCACTAGCGTGGCAAACTGTGCTAATTTACCCAGGACTGTGAGTTTTCTGGGACACCGGACTTTCAGTGTTAAAATTAGGAAAGTCCTAGGCAAACTGGAATATATGATCACCTGGTCATAGCACCAAGAACGTACCCAGCCGCCATCAACCAGAGATGTGAACATTACATTTGTTCTTTCCTCTCGCTCACACCCCTCCCTCCTTCCATCCTTAAGCGCTCTCGATTTTACTTGCCTTGGAATGTCTGTCATCTCCTTCATCCCCATGACCACTGTTTTTGTTCAGGCTCTCACCATCTCTCACTATTTCGCGAGTCTCCTAACTGGTCTCTGTATCCATTCCTGACAACTTGCACAATGCTGAATGCTCGACAATGCCACCAGAGGGCTCTTCTCAAATGAAACAGAATATGTCACTCCTGTTCAGACATATCAAGAGCTCTCCACTCGGGAAAGGAGAGAGTCCAATCTTTCTACATAATTTAAAAGACCCTACAGACTCTAATGCCAGCCTATATCATCAGCCTCTTTTCCCTACACCAGCCTGCATCACACTTCATGCTTGTCCATAAAGCAGACCCTACCCAAAAAAAACAAACCAATCCTAAACAAAACATGTGTTCTCATACTTCCAAGCCTCTGCCTTCTGCCTGAGACATTCTTCCAAGCTTTGTTCATGTATAAAATTCCTATTCACCATTCAAAATATTTTGCAATGTGTAGAAATAAATACTAATGAAAATGTCTTTAGGGAGAGTCTTCTCTGTGGCTGAAAAGAATATGTTGATAAACTGCCTGGAGTGGGAAGTGACTTCCAAAAGGCCATGCTGTGTAACAGTTGAATAAGACTTTATGTCAGATAGTATAATCCAATATCTTGAAAGTGTTCACTTAAAAATCATACAATTTATAAATTTAGAAAGGAGACTTTATTTCGTATAAAGGGTTACAGCCTGCAAGTTGGATATTCTTATAGGCTAAGAAGCACAACCTCCAGTCAAAGCCATTAGCAGGCACTTCAAGGGAAGGAAGTGTGGAACAGGGATTTATGTTAAATATCTTGGCCAAGTATACATATTCAACAGGTTAAAGGAGGAGCTATGAATATTCATGAAGGTGGTCCTAATGCATACGTATTGAATAAACATGCATGTTACGTAGGACCCATTAGCAGACTTAACATTTAAATGTATTAAAAGTAGGCCCTATAGGTCAAAAGATGAAGTAGAGACATGAAGACACTCAAGTGTGTAAACTGGCCAGAACCAGCCCTTGGTTTGCTGTCTCTTATCACGGGAAAGTTGCAGGAATCAGTACCTTGTTCGATCAAAGCTGTTGTTATGAGTTGTGGAACAGGGGGTCGGTTAGTCATCATCTGGCAGTGAGCTGCAATTCTTTCAATATTGCTTATCTCAAGGTCAGTGCTTGTTTAGCACTGATAAAGCAAAAGAAAAACCATGTAGCAGTTAGAACACAGTTTATTCTTTAAGTGCAGGGGTGTATGACTTAACTCTTGCATGGCATGGCTTTAGGTCGTGTTTATGATTCGGTATCTTATTGCCACAAAGAATCTATTCTTCTAGTCTTATGATCTTTATTTTAATGTTAATGCTGGTCAGTTTTGTGTCTAAATTGCAAAAGGGAGTGGGTATAATGAGGTGTGCCTGACCTTCTGTCCAGGCACGGCCAGAAACTCAGTATTTAAGGTTTCTCTGGAGTCCCCTTGGCCAAGAGAGGTGTCCATTCAGTCGGCTGCAGGGCTTAGGATTTTATTTTTAGCTTATATTAGGTTGGTGCAAAAGTAATTGCAGTCTTTGCCATTAAAAGTAATGGCAAAAATGCAATTACTTTTGCACCAATCTTATAAAAGCAAAATGCCTACGTATGTCTACAAGCCACATAGTGTGCATCAGGACTGGGTCTATTTTTTAGCATTTGTCCCAATAACAAAAGATGGAACCATATATTTCTCAGAAAATAAAATTTTAATTTAATTTAAAATTTTATATTCACAGTTTATCAACCAATACTTAACCCTGTTTAGAATATCACTAATGATGATTGCCCGAAGGCTGTGGTCCTACCAACATGAACATCAACAGCATGAACATCACCTGGGGATCTGTCAGAAATGTAAATCTCAGGCCCCACAAGGTGTATCGAATCAGAAACTTCGAGGAGGGGTCAGGAGGGCGGGAATCGCTGATTTAACAAGCCTTCCAGGTGACTCTAATTCATTCTAATGTTAGAAAAATCACTGCTCTAGTTGAGGTTTTCAAATGGTCTACCATAATTAACATCCCCTGTGCAGCTTTGTTAACGATGAAAGAGATTCCTGTGTGTGTTGAAGTTTGAGAATCTCTGTTATATTCACAAATTAAGCCACAGCACTACAGAGCTACTTCCATGGACGGTCTTGCATGACTGTCTTATGAAATAGTTTTTCCTGAATAATTTGACTCACTTTGAAGGATAAGCTCTGAAACTGGAATGCCTGTGTTTGAATTCCACCTTCATCATTTACTGAATGTGGTAGCTGGTGCCAGTCATCTAACCTCTCTGGTATGGTTTGTATCTGCGTCCCCACCTAGATCTTATTTGAATTGTAATCCCCATAATCCCCACGTGCTGAGGGAGAAACTCAGTGGGAGGTAATTAGATCATGGGAGTGGTTTTCTCCCTTGCTATTTTCGTGATAGTGAGTGAGTTCTCGCAAGAGCTGTTGGTTTTATAAGGGGCTCTTCCCTATTCACTCTTCTCTCTCCGGCCACTTTGTGAAGAAGGTGCCTGCTTCCCCTTCTGCCATGATTGTAAGTTTCCTGAGGCCTCCGAACTATGCAGAACTGTGAGTCAATTAAACCTCTTTTGTTTATAAATTATCCTATCTTGGGTAGCACCTTTATAGCAGTGCGAAAACGGACTAATACACTGTGTCCAGATTTTCTTCCCTTCAAATGGAGATAAAAATTGACCTAGTTCACAGGTTATTTGAATCTGAGTGGGAAAATACACATAAAGTTTTTGGAATGGTGACTTTCAAAACAGCTGTATGGAACAAGGCTCTGGGTTTGCTATGTGGGTGTTGTTGAGGAGACTATTCACTCTATTACAAAGTCCCCTCTCTGAAGATCCACAGAGATAAGGTTCCCTATATGGCTACTAGGGGTTTTGCTGGGTACCTTGTGAATCACGACATGGGTGAATTCTCTTCTCAAACTGGCTGCCTGAAACTGAGAGCTAAGAGATTTTGTCCATCTCTGTTCATTTGAAGGGTCCTGTGGCCTGCATCTGAGCGCTGATTTCACTTCTGACTTTGTCTTTCTACCCTTTTTGCCCTTTACCTTCATTCTTCCAACTTATTTTTATTTATTTTATTCTGCATTGTGTGTACCCTTTGAATGCCCTTAGATATTTTTAGGAATAAGATAAGGTAAGAATGTAATTGATTGATTTTATTTAATTAAGCATTCAATCAGATATCCAGACTACTACAGTGGTGTGATGGATAGTGCTGAGTGTCCACTTGACTGGATTGAAGGACACAAAGTATTGATCCTGGGTGTGTCTGTGAGGGTGTCACCAAAAGAGATTAACATTTGAGTCAATGGGCTGGGAAAGGCAGACTTACCCTTAATCTGGGTGAGCACAATCTAATCAGCTGCCAGCATGGCTAGAATAAAAAGCAGGCAGAAAAATGTGAAAAGAGAGACTGGCCTAGCCTCCCAGCCTACATCTTTCTCCTATGTTTGATGTTTCCTGCCCTGGAACATCGGACTCCAAGTTCTTCAGTTTTGGAACTCATACTGGCTCTCATTGCTCCTCAGCCTGCACATGGCCTGTTGTGGTATCTTGTGATTGTGTGAGTTAATACTTAATAAACTCCCATATATATATTATATTTATATGTGTTATATATAATATAGTATTGATATTATATATATTATATTATATATAATATATGGAGTTTAAGTATTATATATAATATATAATATTTTAAGTATTATATATAATATATATTTTAAGTATTATGTATAATATATATTTTAAGTATTATGTATAATATATATTTTAAGTATTATATATAATATATATTTTAAGTATTATATATAATATATAATATTTTAAGTATTATATATAATATATAATATTTTAAGTATTATATATAATATATAATATTTTAAGTATTATATATAATATATAATATTTTAAGTATTATATATAATATATAATATTTTAAGTATTATATATAATATATAATATTTTAAGTATTATATATAATATAATATTTTAAGTATTATATATAATATATAATATTTTAAGTATTATATATAACATATAATATTTTAAGTATTATATATAATATAATATTTTAAGTATTATATATAATATATAATATTTTAAGTATTATATATAATATATTAATATTTTAAGTATTATATATAATATATTAATATTTTAAGTATTATATATAATATATTAATATTATATATAATGTATTAAGTATTATATGTAATATATTATATATAATATCGATATTATATATAAATTGAATATATAGTATCTATATTCCATTAGTTCTTTCCCTCTAGAGAACCCTGACTAATAAAAGTGGTCATTGATATTGACCTTATTTTCTTAGGAAATCTGAAAAGCTTATTTTTGATAATATCTCATCTGAGGTGGTCTAAGATGGAGATGAGAAACTTGTTGGGAACTAGAGCAAAGGTGACTCTTGTTATGTTTTAGCAAAGAGACTGGCAGCGTATTGCCCCTGCCTGAGAGATTTGTGGAATTTTGAACTTGAGAGAGATGATTGGGGTATCTGGCAGAAGAAATTTCTAAGCAGCAAAGCATTCAAGAGGTGACTTTGGTGCTATTAAAGCCATTCAGTTTTAAAAGGGAACAGCATAAAATTTGAAAAATTTGCAGGCTGACAATGCAATAGAAAAGAAAATCCCATTTTCTGAGTTCAAGCCAGCTACAGAAATTTGATTAAGTAATGAGAAGCTGAATGTTAATCCCCAAGACAATGGGGAGAATGTCTTCAGGGCATATCAGAGGTCTTCACAGCAGCTCCTCCCTTCACAGGCCTAGAAGGAAAACAATGGTTTCATGGGCTGGGCCCGGGGTCCTCATGCTGTGCGCAGCCTAAGGACTTGGGGTCCTGCATCCCGGCCCAATGTAGACCTCAGGCTGTGGTTTCAAAAGGTACAAGCCCCAAGCCTTAGCAGCTTCCACATGGTGTTGAGCCTGCGAGGGAACAGAAGCCAAGAATGGGGGTTTAGGAACCCCTACTTAGATTTCAGAGGATGTATGAAAATGCCTGGATGCCCAGGCAGAAGTTTGCTGCAGGGGCAGGGCCCTCATGAAGAATGTCTGCTAGGGAAGTAAGGAAGGGAAATGTGGGGTTGGGGCCCCCACACAGAGTTTCTGCTGGGGCACCACCTAGTGGAGCTGTGAGAAGAGGATCACCATTTTCTAGATCCCAGAATGGTAGATAAACCAACAGCTTGCACTGTATACCTGGAAAAGCCGCAGGCATTCAACACCAGCCTGTGAAAGCCAGGGGCGGGGCTGCACCCTGCATAGCCACAGCGGTGGGGCTTCACCCTGCATAGCCACAGGGGCAGAGCTGCCCAAGGCCATGGGAGCTTACCTCTAGCATCATTGTGACCTGGATATGAGACATGGAGTCAAAGGAGATCATTTTGGAGCTTTAAGATTTGACTGCCCTGCTGGATTTCAGACTTGCATGGGCCCTGTAGCCCCTCTGTTTTGGCCAATTTCTCCTATTTGGAACAGCTGTATTTACCCAATGCTGGCATCCCCATTGTATCTAGGAAATAACAAATTTGCTTTTGATTTCACAGGCTCATAGGCAGAAGGGACTTGCCTTGTCTCGGATGAGACTTTAGACTGTGGACTTTTGAGTTAATGTTGAAATGAGTTAAGACTTCAGCGTACTGTTGGGAGGATATGATTGGTTTTGAAATGTGAGGACATGAGATTTGGGAGGGACCAGGAGTGGAATGATATGGTTTGGCTGTTTCCCCACCCAAAGCTCATGTTGAATTCTCACATGTTCTGGGAGGGACCTGGTGGCAGGTTATTGAATCATGGTGGCAGATCTTTCCCATGCTGTTCTTGTGATAGCAAATAAGTCTCATGAGATCTGATGTTTTTTAAAAATGGGAGTTTCCCTTCACAAGTCTTCTCTCTTGCCGGCATCATGTAAGAAGTGCCTTTCACTTTCCACCATGATTGTGAGGCCTCCCGAGACACGTGGAACTGTAAGTTCATTAAACCTCTTTTTTTTTCTTGTAAATTGCCCCGTCTCAGGTATGTTTTTATCAGCAGCATTAAAATGGATTAATACAGAAGGATTGTAAAACGTTAGAGAAAATGGAATTTAGAAAGCACCTGGTTACCATTCTGATTCTCAGTTACCTTCTCTAAGACATATAAAGACAAATAAAAAAAAATACAGCTCAAAACAACTTCGGAAGCCAAGGCCGAATCAACTTTTTCAGAATATGCAAATAATTTTTATTAAACTCCAATTCTGAAGAAACCTATTGAGCAACTCACATTCATCATCTAACTATACCATTGCAGCTATAAACAGAGCAAACTTGAATGTGTATAAAAACACTTTTCAGCCCTTCTTTCTATTCCTTTATGTGACAGTGTAGCTGCTAAGCAGTCATAGTGCTTACCCTATCTCCATAATCTGCATTACTCTGCCTCAATCCATTTGAAAGTGACTCTGATAAAACAGTTTGGCAGGGAATAGAGGGAATTTGCCTTGACACACTGCAGTTCTACCAAAAGTCTTACTATCCAAACCATTGTTAAGAAATGTTAGTTGGATTGACAGACTTCATTTCCCCCTTTTAAGAAAAATATAATCCTTCTTTACATCTCTTCCCCCAAATGATGGCATGTATTTGAGAGTTATTTTATTTTATTATTAGTTTAATTTAATCTAACATCAATATTCTCTCCATACCTAAAACATTCATGGCAATTATCTGCTATTCCCCTATCCCACAAATTCCTTAAAAATATATATATAATAAAATAAAAAACTATTGCTTAATTTTTATCTCTTATTGTGATGTTATGCTCCCTTGGTCTGAAAGCCTGAAAGCCTCATGAAAGTCTGAAAGCCTCTTTTCATCTTAGCCTTGCTCCTTGCTGCCTAGTATCATTAGCTCAGAAAATGTATTCTTATAATAGCTAATAGGTAAACTCTTTCATATTGGGAGATGCTCTTTAGCTGTTTACTAATTATATAGTTTGGATGTTTTGTCCCCTTTATATCTCATGTTGAACTGTGACCCCTGATGTTGGAAGTGGACCTAGTAGGAGGTGTTTGGATTATGGGGGCAGATACCTCAAGAATGGCTTGGCACTGGTCTCATGGTAATGAGTGAGTTACCACTCCATGAGTTCCCATGAGATCTGGTTGTTTGAAAGAGCCTGGCACCTCCTTCCTCTCTATCTTGCTCCCTCTCTTACCATGTGACAAGCTGGCTCTCCTTTGCCTTCTGCCATGATTAGAAGCTTCTTGAGGACCCTATCAGAAGTAAATGCTGACACCATGCTTTTTGTACAGAATGCAGGACAATGAGCCAAGTAAACCTCTTTTCTTTATTAGTTACCCAGTTTCAGGTAATTCTTTGTAGCAATGCATTTCTAATCTTTGTGGCTACACTTCTCCAAAAAAAAAAAAAAAAATGTTAAAAAAATATAAAAGAAACTACCTGAAGCCAATCCAAGCAGTAGTCAAAAAATTTGCTGCATCAGACAATTTTTAGCACAACCCACTAATAGGACCTTAGAAAATCCAGTCTACATAAGATAAGGGAAACTTTAAGTTAATTTTTACACAGAATTATTCGTATTCTTACAAAGCCAGTAGCTTGCTGTGACTGATTATCCCGGAAGATGTTTTAATAGACATTGAGTTAAACCATTTCCCAGAATTGACTTTGTTGCCAAATATTTTCTCTAATTACCTGAGAGCTTCTTCTTTGTTTGAGAATGTGCACTTTGAACTTGGGCAAAAGACATAATTAGTCAAGACTAACTTGAAAGTAAGAAAAATTGAGGCAGAAGTAAAACTACTCTGATAAGGGGGCCAAGAGAATTCAGTGGGGAAAAGAATAGTCGTTTCAACAAATTGCACTGGAACAACTGGATATTCACGTGCAAAAAGTGAAGTGGAACCCCTGCCTCACACTATATATAAAAATTAACTCACAATGGAACAAAGGCCTAAAGATAAGAGACAAAACTATAAAACTCATGGAAGAAACATAGATCTAAATCTTTGTGACTTTAAATTTGGCATTCTTTTTTCAGATATGACCCCAAAGCCTAAGTAACCAAAGAAAAACTAGACAAATTGGACCTCATTAAAATTAAAAGCTTTTGAGCTTCAAAGACACAATCAAGAAAGCGAAACATGAGCCTGAAGAATGAGAGAAAATATTTACAAATCTTATATCTGATAAGCGTCTAGTATTTGTAATACATATGAAAACAATTACAACTCAGTAATATATAAAACAATTTTTTTAATAGGCAAAAGATCTTAGTAGACATTTCTATAAAGATACACAAATGGCCAATAAGTCCAGAAAAGATTCTCAAGCTCATTAGCCATAAGGAAGATGCAAATCAAAACCACAGTGAGATAATTCTTCATGCCCACTGAAATGCCTGAAATGAAAAAAATAAACAACAACAAGTGTTTGCAAGGATATAGAGTGATATGGTTTGGCTGTGTTCCCACACAAATCTCATCTTGACTTGTAACTCCTAGAATTCCCTTGTGTCATAGGAGGAATCTGGTAGGAGGTAATTGAATCATGGGGGTGAGTCTTTCCCATGCTGTTCTTGTAATAGTGAATAAGTCTCATGAGATCTGATGGCTTTAAAAATGGAAGTTCCCCTGGGTAAGCTCTTTCTTTTTGCCTGCTGCCACCTATGTAAGATGTGACTTGCTTCTCCTGCCTTCTGCCATGATTATGAGGCCTCCCCAGCTACATGGAACTGTGAGTCCAATAAACCTCTTTCTTTTGTAAATTGCCCAGTCTCAGATATGTCTTTATCAGCAGCATGAAAATGGACTAATACTTGGAGAAATTGAATTTTCACACATTGCTTGTGAACAAAAAATTGTGCAGCCTCTTTGGAAAACAGTTTGTCAGTTCCTCAAAAAGTTAAACATAAAGTTACACTATAACCTAGCAATTTCACTCTTAGGTATATACCCAAGGGAAATAAAAACATATCTCTATACACAACAACTTGTATATGAATGTTCATAGCAGCATTTTTATAATAGCATCAAAAACTGGAAGCAATCCAAATGTCCCTCAATTAATGAATGGATAAACAAATGTGGTATTTTTGTACAATAAAATATTCAGCCATAAAAGGGAATGAAATTCCGACACATGCTACAACATGGATAAACCTTAAAAACCTTGTGCCAAGACAAGCCAGACACAAAGGCCACATATTGTATGATTCCATTAATATGAAATGTTTAGTATAGGTCAAGCCACAGAGACAGAAAGTAGATGAGCAGTTTCCAGGGGCTGGGGAAAGAGGGATAGGAGGAGTAACTGCTGATGAGTACAAGGTTTATTTTTGGGTTATGAAAAGTTCTGGAATTTGATAGTGGTGATGATTGTAAAACTTTGTGAGTATACTAAAAACAATTAAATTGTACAGATTAAAGAGGTGAATGTTACAGTATGTGAATCATGTCTTGATTTAATAAAAAACTACTCAAAATTACATAATAAATGTGGAATTATTTGCAAAGTATCAAACGCCTTATCAGCAGTTCGCAAACATTTACTTTTAGTAATCATTACACTCTTACGTGAAAATTGTTTTCTAATAATCACTGTATTCGAATATAAAATTGAAAAAAAATTTAAATGTGCAGCAATTTGTTTAAAACCAAAAGTAGTAACTTCATTACATGTTATCATGAATAACATATTTTTAAAAATACAAATTTATTCTCCAAAAAAAATACCATGAGAACAAGGTATAGTTTTTCTTCCAAATTTATTGAGGTAAAATTAATAAATAAAAGCTGTATATATTTAAGGTATTCAACTTGATGTTTCAATATAAATATACATTGTGAAATAATCATCAAAGCTAATTAATGTATTCATCACCTCACAGTCATCATTTTTCTTTGCTTTGCTTTGCTTTTTTGTAGTAAGAACTCTTAAAATCTAGCCTTTTAGCAACTATCAAGTATACAATACAGTATTGTTAACTATAGTCACATTGTTGTATATTAGATGTGCAGAACTTATTCATCCGGCATAATAAATCTTGTGCCCCTCGATCAAAACATCTACTCATTTTTCACTTCAGCCCATAGCACTACCCATTTTACTCTATGCTTCAGTGAATTTGACTTTTAGATTCCATATATAAGTGAGAAGATGTAGTATTTGTCTTTGTGTGTCTGGCTTATTTAGCTTAGCATAATGTCCTCCAGGTTTATCTATGTTGTCAAAATGGCAGGATTTCCTACATTTCAAGGATGAATGATATTCTATTATACATATGCATGACAATTTCTTTATCCATGTGTCTATCAATATTTTGGTTATTTCTATATCTTGGTTCTGGTGAATAATGCTAAAATAAAGATAAGGGTATGGATAACTCTTCAAGATACTGATTTCATTTACCTTGGATATATACCCAGAAGTGGGTTTGCTGAATCATATAGTAGTTCTATTTTTAATTTTCTGAAGAAACTCCATACTGTTTTCCATATTGATTGTACCAATTTACATTTCTACCAGCAGGATTGCCCTTTCTCCACATCCTAGCTAACCCTTGCTACCTTTGGACTCTGTAAGTCATGCTAAGATTGGGGCTTTGGAAAGTTAAGTATAAAAGTAATTTAAACAAATAAGTATTTAAGGATTTCAAAAAGACTTAAAGGGGGTTGTATTAGAGAAAGGGTCCTCAGAGAAACAATAGGATATGGGGGAGGAGAGGAGAGAGAGAGAGAAAGATTTAGATTTATTGCAAGGAATTAATTGGCTTACAGGATTATGGAGGGTGGGAAATTCCATGATCTGCAAGCTGGCTGGAGACCAAGGAAAGCAAGTGATGTAATTCCAGTCTGAGTTTGAAGGCCAGAGTACCAGGAGAATTGATGTAAATTCTAGTCCAAGTTTGAAGGCCTTAGAACCAGTAGTTCTGCTGGTAAAATTCCAGTCTAAGGACAAGAGGAGACTGATGCCTATGGACTGAATATTTGTGTCCCCCTAATATTCGTTTGTTAGGCTCCTCACCTCCAGTGTAACGGTATTAAGAAGTAAGGCCTTTGGGAGGTAATATAAGGTCATGAGGTAGAGATCTCATAAGTAGAATTGGTGCCCTTATTAAAAGATGCTAGAGTGTGTGCTCTTTCCTTTCTACCACATGAGGATGCAATGAGAAGACAGCCATCTAAAAACCAGGAAAGGAGCCCTCACCAGACACTAGATCTGCTGGCACCTTACTCATACTTTCTAGCCTCCAGAAATGTGATAAATTTCTGTTATTTAAGCAATTCAGTCTACAGTATTCTGTTATAGCAGCTTGAACTAAGACACCAATGTCCTAGCTCACACAGTCAGGCAGAGAGAGAAAATGCTTCCCTCTTCCACCTTTTTGTTCTCTTCAGGTCCTCAGTGGCTTAGATGATGCCCAACCACATTGGGAAAGGTGATCTGCTTTACACAGTTCTTAAATGTACAATAAATTAGTGTTGACTGTAGTCACTCTGTTGTGCAATCAAAGACTAGATGATAATAACAATAATAATAATATTATTATTATTATTTTGAGACAGAGTCTTACCCTGTTGCCCAGGCTGGACTGCAGTGGTACAATCTTGGCTCACTGCAACCTCTGCCTCCTGGGTTCTAGTGATTCTCCTGCCTCAGCCTCCCAAGTAGCTGGGATTATAGGCATGCACCACCACTCCCAGCTAATTTTTGCATTTTTTGTAAAGACAGGGTTTTGCCAGGTTGGCCAAGCTGGTCTTGAACTCCTGGCCTCAAGTGATCTGCCTGCCTGAGCCTCCCAAAGTGCTGGTATGAGAGGCATGAGCCACTGTACCCGGTCTAAAAAACTAGATCTTATTTGTTCTATCTAATTATATTTTTGTACCCACTAACCATTCTTATTTCTCCAAACCACCCTTTCCAGGCTCTGGTAACCATCATTTTACTCTCTATCTCCATGAGTTCAATTATTTTAATTTTTTAGCTCCCACAAATAAATGAGAACATGTGAACTTTGGCTTTCCATGCCTAGCTTATTTCACTTGTTTCAAATAACAGGATCTCATGGAGCTCCTTTTTATGCCCAAATAGAACTCCATTGTGTATAGATACCAACTTTTCTTTATCCATTTATCTGTTGATGGATACTTACGTTGATTTCAAATCTTGGCTATTGTGAATAGCACTACAATAAACATGGGAGTGCAGATATCTCTTCAATATACTGATTTCCTGTTTTTGGGTATATACCTGGCAGTGGGATTGCTGGATCATAAAGTAGTTCTATTTGTAGTTTTTTGAGGAATCTCTAAACTATTCTCCATAGGGATTGCACTAAATTACATTCTCACCAACAGTGTATGAGGATTTTTTTTTATCTGCATCCTTGCCAGCATTTGTTATTGCCTGACTTTTGAATAAAAGTTGTTTTAACTAGGGTGAGATGATATCTCATGGCAGTATTGATTTGCCTTTCTCTGATGATCAGTAATGTTGAGCACCTTTTCACATACCTGTTTGCCATTTGTATATCTTTGGAGAAATACCTATTCAGATCATTTGCCCATTTTTTAATTAGATTACTAGATTTGCTTTCCTATTTAGTTGTTTGAGCTTCTTAAGTATTCTGGTTATTAATCTCTTGTCAGATGAAGAGCTTGCAATATCTTCCTGTATTCTGTAGTTTGTCATTTTGTTGATTGTTTCGTTTTCTATGTAGAGGTTTTTAACTTGATGTGATCCCATTTGTTCCTTTTTGTTTTGGTTGCCTGCACTTGTGGGGGTGTTACTCAAGAAATCCTTGTCTACTCCATTGTCCTGGAGAGTTTCCCCAATGTTTTTGTATGGTAATTTTATAGTTTGAGTTCTTATATTTAACTCTTTAATTCATTTTGATTTTATTTTTGTATATGGCAAGAGACATTCGTCTAATTTTATTATTCTGTATAGAGATATCCAGTTTTCCCCATACCATCTACCGAAAAGACTGCCCTTTCTGCAATGTATATGATTGACACTTTAGTCAAAAATGAGTTCACTATAGATGTATGGATTTATTTCCAGATTCCCTATTCTTTTCCATTGGTCTATGTGTCTGTTTTTATGCCAGTACCATGCTGTTTTGTTTACTATAGCTCTGTACTATACTTTGAAGTCAGGTAATGTGATTCCTCCAGTTTTGTTGTCCTTTTTTTGAGGATGGCTTTGGCTATTCTGGGTCTTTTGTGGTTCTAGGATTTTTTTTCTATTTCTGTGAAGAATGTCATTGGTATTTTGATAGGGATTGCACTGAGTCTTTAGATTGCTTTGAGTAGTGTGGACATTTTACCAATATTGATTCTTCTGATCCACAAACACAGAATATCTTTTTGTTATTTTTTTCTTCAATTTCTTGCATCAATGTTTTATAGTTTTCATTGTAGAGATCTTTCACTTCTTTGGTTAAGTTTATTCCTAAATATTTTGCTTTATTTGTAGCTATTGTAAATGGGATTTCTTTCTTGAGTTCTTTTTCAGATTGTTCTGTTGGCATATAGAAGTGTCACTGATTTTTGTATGTTGATTTTGCATTCTGACACATTACTGGATTTGTTTATCAGTTCTAATAGATTTTTGGTGGAATCTTTAGGTTTTTCCAAATATAACATCATATTATCAGCAAACAAGGGTAATTTGACTTCTACCTTTCCAACATCAGTACTCTTTATTTTTATTTTTGTTTCTCTTTTTTGACTACTCTAGCTAAGACTTCTAGTACTATGTTCAATGGAGCGGTGAAAGTGAGAATCCTTCTCTTCTTCCAGGTCTTAGAAAAAAGGCTTTCTGTTTTTCCCCATTCAGTATGACACTAGCCTGTGGGTCTGTTATATATGGTTTTTATTTTGCTAAGCTATGTTCCTTCAACACCCAGTTTTTTGAGTATTTTTATCATTAAGGGATGTTGAATTTTATCAAATGCTTTTTAAGCACCAATTGAAATGATCATATGGATTTTGTCCTTCATTCTGTTGATATAATGTATCACTTTGAATGATTTGCATATGTGATTCATTTCGTATCCCTGGAGTAAATTGTACTTGGTCATGATGAGTGTTATTTTTAATGTGTTGTTGAATTTGAATTAATGTTTCGCTGATGATTTTTTTGCATCAATGCTCCTCATTAGCTTTCTTCTTTTGGTGTGTCTTTGTCTGGTTTTGATATCAGGTTGATTCTGGTCTCATAGAATGAATCTGGAAGTATTCTGTCCTCTATTTTACAGAACAATTTAAGTAGGATTGGTATTAGTCCCCTTTAAATGTTTGGTAAAATTCGGCAGGAAGCTACCGGGCCCTGAGCTTTTCTTTGCTGGAAGAATTTTTATTACAGTTTCAATCTCATTACTTGTTTTTGGTCTGTTCAGATATTGGATTTCAGTCCCTTGTAATTATTATCTTAAAATATTTGTTGTCAAATAAAGATTGAATAGATTCAAACTGTATAGCATGATGATTTAATATATGTGTACATTGTATAATGATTACCACAATCCAAGTGATTACACATTCATCACCACCTATGCTCTACACTAGATGCCCAGAACATTTTTTATCTTATAACTAATTGTTTATACCCTCTGATCAACATCTCTCCATTTTCACCTTTCTCTAGCCCCGGCATACTATTCTACTCTCTGTTTTTTTTTTTTTTAAGCTCAACACTTTTTAGATTCCACATACAAGTGCAATTATACAGTATTTGTCTTTCTGGGTCCGGCTTATTTCACTTAGCATAATGTCCTCCAGTTGTGTCCATGTTATCACAAATGGCAGGACTTCCTTCTATTTATAGCTGAATAATATTCCACTGTATATATGTGTCACAATTTCTTTATCTTATCCAGCTATCCATTGATGGATACTTAGGTTGTTTCCATATCCTGGCTGTTGTAAATAATGTTAAAATGAACATGGCAGTGCAGATATCACTTCAGGATGCTGATTTTATTTCCTTCCAGTAAGATTGTTGGATCATATAGTAATTCTATTTTTAATTTTTAAGGAGCCTTCATGGTATTTCCCATGTGGCTATACCAATTCCCCTTTCTAATTTTTAAAGTAGCATCTTTTTGGTATTATTTTATTCTTTCCATTTATCTCTCCATTCATTCATCCCCTTAATAGAACTATATTTCAAACCCCACTTACATCAGATATATTCCCTTTTAGTGAAAGAGTACTTAGAGTAAAGGGCAAGAGGAAAAGAAGATAGAAGACCAAGAAAAAAGAAACTTCCACAATAACACTTTTACCAGAAAATGTGTGGTAGCAACATTTAAATAATTTACCACACTTTTATTAAGCTTCTTTTATTTCCCAGGTTCTGATTAGTGCTGGGGATATGAAGATTAATAAGATATGGTTACTACTCTCAAAAGTTTATTGTATAGTTTAAAAAAAACAGAATGTGAACAAGATTAAGAAACTGTTTTTGAGACTAATCAAAACCCCTTTAGGGGACATTTTGGACACGAAAGAGGTAGTGGTCAAATGTACTGTGTGAAGAGGAGGGAGGACAGAGATGCTTAGGACAAAAGAAATCATGGAAACAACCTTGTTAACTGAGGAGCTGTTTCCAGGAGAGCATCTGGAGGAAGGACTTTGCAGGCAAGAAGTAGAAACGTCAGATCCCCTGAGATTTTGTGGAATCTTAAAAAAGGACTTGAATAGACTAGGTGGGGTGTAAGTGGGATACTCTGAAAGAAGTGAAGGATGATGAACTAAAAGGAGTGGTTACATTCCTTCAATCATCTATTCATTTACAATGTGTAAAGTTCAAATTGAATATCAGGAACTGTTAGGAGTTGGCCTACAAAGATGAAGAACACATAATTCTTACTGTGAGATGCTTACATCCTGGTAGATGAGGCCAAAATCTAAGCAAATAATTTCAGCAATGTGATAGGTATTAAAGTAGAGATTTGCAAGACACATGGTCGGAACACAAAGGGAAAAGTTACACAACTCCTCCAAGGGGATTTAGGGAATTAAGATCGGGGTGAGCTAAGACATGAAGGAGGAGTGGGCAGTTTCTGGGAATACAAGAGTGGGGGTAAGGGCAATCCAGGCAAAAGGTATAGCACCAAAGATAAAAGATTCATACAGGGTCTTACCTGTTGTTTGGTGTGCCCAGATCACGGGATCTGCATAGGAAAATGATAGGCAAGAGACTACAAAAGTCAATGGAACCTAAATGATAATGGGCCTGTAAATGCCAGGTGAAGAATTCTGGATTTTCTTATGTAAGCTTTAGGGAGCCCTGCGGGAGTTTAGGAAGAAAAGTGGTATAATCAGGCTTACCTTTCAGAAAGGTTAATCTGGATTTACTAGGAAAGAAAACGCAGCTGACTTTCCTGAGTGGGTACTGATTGATTCGTGGAAACTGTGGGAGAGTTGAGAACTAAACTCAAGACTGCTTTGAGGAATGACACCCCAAATCATGCTCAGAATTGACTCTGCAGAAAATGGCCATCTGAGACGCTGCTGTCACTGAATGCTACCATGACTCTTTTGCCAGAACCAAACCTCTTTCCACAACACTAGCCAGAAAAACAATCTATAGGGAACATCCTTCCTCCATCTATTCACTTCTGAATCCATGTGGACCATGAATAAATCTAATTAATAGGGCCAAGGTCTCATGCCTCTGCCATTTCTACTAAGCAGCTGGAGAAGGTAGATTTCTGATTCTACCTGAGGAAGGCTGGGCCCATAGTGTTAGAGATTCTCCAAGCATTGCAAGTATGGCCCAAAGGTACTGGGCTGCTGTGGCAGAGAGCCACATCACCTGGCAGTAGTATTAATGACAAACTGAAAACAGGCAACTTTGAGAAGAGTTGAAAACATTCTGCAATAGTTCAGGTGATATATGAACTCTGATGCTGATAGTGGGAATGGAAAAGAGAAATCAAAACCAAACGTGAACCTTTAGGAAGTGGGCCCTATAGAAAGAAAACGTATTAGATAAAGGATCTAAGAGATAATACAGCCAAATGGAGCCTAACTTGAGAGACAGGAAGAACGCTAATCTTAACTAGAACTAGGAAAAAAGAAGGGCGATTATGTTAAAGGATGGTAAAAGTGGAAACAGAGGAATACACATTTTGACATTTAAAATATTTAGTGATCTAGAAGTTCACTTTTTGGATATTTTATTTTTCAACAATACCGGCCAAATGAGATTTTATTTATTTATTTCAGAATTAAATTTTATTTTACATCCATAGAAATCATGAAAAACATTTACATTTTTCCACGTAACAATATAACATTTCAACAGAGTATTTCTGGCTGTAAAGAAGATCTTGTTGATTTGTACAATTGAAATAACAGTTTTTGTTCCTTAAAGTAAACAAAATGACTAGGTGAATGTTTAAAATTTTTGAGTCTAGATATAAACATATGGATTCATTATTAACATCCTATACAGTCCATTACTAAATTATTCCCATTATCAATTAGCACTCGTGTGAAGATTCATTCTTAACATTGTTTTGGTCAGTTGGAATACAGTAGAAAAACACAAGCCAGAAATATTAAGCACACATTTTTGCTACATATAAAACTGCATGGTAATTACACCACATATATAGGGTTCTGACTAACCTTTATTACCCATAAATTTTTTAAATCATTTTTACAAGTAATCTGGATATTTTGACTATCTGAAATCAAATGATTGCTATTTTTAGTGTTTGCACAAAAAATGAATTAAAAAATCATTTTACTAAGGTTAAAATTTCCAGTAAGTCTACTGGCAGATATAAATAAAGCAAAATTTTGGCCGGGCATGGTGGTTCACACCTGTAATCCTAGCACTTTGGGAGGCTGAAGGGGAGGATCACTTGAGGTCAGGAGTTTGGCCAACGTAGTGAAACCCCATCTGTACTAAACCAGCTTGGCCAACATGGTGAAACTCCATCTGTACTAAACCAGCCTGGCCAACATGGTGAAACCCCATCTGTCCTTAAAAAAAATACAAAAATTATCCAGGCATCAGGGCGGGTGCCTGTAATCCCAGCTACTTGGGAGGCTGAGGCAGGAGAATCGGTTGAACCTGGGAAGCAGAGGCTGCAGTGAGCTGAGATTGCACCACTGCCCTTCAGCCTGGGCAGCAGAGTAAGAATCTGCCTCAAAAAAAAAAAAGAGGGAGATATGAAGCAAAATTTTAAAGGGATTGCTCATTTTCTATGGCAGTCGGCTTTAAACATATATACAAAATAAGTAAGCAAATGATGCTATGAGGAGATAAAATTATCTTAGAAATTAGTTTTTAGGATCAGCCTTACATTTTTCAGAAAATATTAGAATATGATTTAATTATTTTTTCAGTTGCTTACATAAAATGAAATAATTATTCCTGTTACATGGGTAAATAGGCTTAAATTTGGACTAAGGCATAATTATTTGAAATCAGTAGTGCAAGTTTTAAGTAATGTCTGGTTTCTTTATGAAGTAACTATAGATTTTAAATACCTTATGTTTGTGATTCAGAATGTCAAGTCATAGCATGTGTTGACAGTAAATGTCTATGGCAGGGAAGCAATGTTTGGTCTGCTATGAAGGACGATAAAGAACATGTTTTTATCTTGAGAGGAGAACGGAATATTAAATAGAAATGATATCAGGGAAGAGAAAAGCCTGGTCCAAAAATAAAAGGGCCATTAATTGAAGAGAAGAATATTATTCTTTATTGACAGTTAGCATTATCCTTATTACTAGGACTAGTGTAATTCTTATTATATATTACAATCATTACATATATATGAATACATATGTAAAAATACAGACACTGCATGATGACTAAGCAATTTTGGAATAAATCCATAGACTAAGTCATAGAATGCATAAATTGTTTATATCTTAACTGCTCATTTATACCTGAACAAATTTTCATTAAGCATATCAGTAATTTTCAAATGATGTAATAAAAAATCTGGTTGCAGTATTTCATTACTTTGCTCAATTATATTTGCAAAAAAAGAAACTAGCTACCCTGCCTATTTTAATATGAGTATATTCTGAGTTATATTATAAGAATACAGGTATATAGCTTAAAAGATCCTAAATTTTTCATGAGGAGACGTAGGATAAATTTCCTATAAGGTGTCACTGGTGTGTATTTGCAAAACATTTTAACACTGAAAACTTTAGAAGTTTGACGATCAGACACTGGAAAAAGTGCATACTCTACTACAATATTGCTGGTGTACTTCTATACAAGGACTCTTAGTGAAGTCAATCAATTGGATAAAATTGTAGAATTTTATCAGTGAATTGCTTGACATCCAATCACTTTCTGTCCACATGAAATGTGCATTATGCTTTCACAGGTTTTAAAGTTTACATTGGCTTGATTTACCAATATAAAACAACAAGAAAAAAATAAGGAAACCAAACATTGGGGTAATAATGGGTCACGATCTCTACAGCACTGGGGAATAGAAATATCTCTATTAGTACCACTAATAGGACCCTTTGGAAAGGAAGCCCAAAGTGAAAGCCAGCAGTCGCATGCAGTGACACCTGCCAGTTTCTGCTATGTGGTAAGAGCAGTACATAAAAATAAAGCTCTTCCCTGAGAAAATCCTCCCAAAATAATTCTGTCAGAAAGAATGCCATTCTACACCTCTTGATCTACCAAAGCTTTTACATTTTCTGCTGCCTGTTTAATTCCAGGTTCCTCCTCCTGGGAATCTGGTGAAAGCCCAAAAACATCAAACCAAGAAGATATAGCCATGTTCATATTTGATGTCATGGGCATAATTGACACATGTGGGCAGATATATTTGATATGTGAACTTCTGATACCTACAAAGTCTCTGCCCATCTGTGCCCGATATCTCCCCATCCATGAAGAAAAATCAATGCGGCTGTGGCCTTCAGGGCAGCAGACCCCATGGCAGGCAAAAGAGCAGATACACACTGCAGCACATCCACCCACTAGGTGGACTGTGCAAATGGAGGAGGCGTGGGCCAAGGGCAGGGTGAGCTGAAAGCCCAGCCGGCCTCACCCGGGCGCTCACTCAGGCGCCATCATCATGTATTTAAGAAGCCGTTGGCTATATTCCAGGAATTGAGATGCTCACCCACATGTAAAAGTATTTGACTTCTATTCTCTGGAATAGATATGCATTAAGATTTTGCAAATTTAGAATATAGATAGAAATATTTAAGAGTTTGACATTTTTAACATGTCACCAGATGTTGCTTTTCCTGGTATTTAGTTCTATGTAGTTAGGGGTTGACTCTTCAGTGGTTTACTTATTTAAATACATAGTTTGTGTCTCTATGTAGTGTCCATAGAGAACCTTTCTCTCTGTATTGTTTTATGGTGATAGCTGCTACAGTCTAACCAGTCCAAACTGTGAAAAAGTGACAAGAAAGATTAATTGCTATTTGTCCCACATCTACCATGAATCTTTTCCACTCAGGCAAACACTATGTAAATTTCCTGGAAGTGTCACTTGGAGGAGCTTGTGGCCTTGATCTGTCCCCATCAGAAATCTGGCAGCCAGTGAACATGATCCTGGGCCAGGTGGAAGCAGCTTTTGATTGGCAGGTACAGCTCCCCTCACCACCCCCCACCCCACCCCCAGCTTCTCCAACCCCTACCCCTGCCCCTCACCAAGATACACAGACAGGGTGAGGCTCTGGAGCAGTGTAAAGACCTGCCTATATGTTGCCTGTTTCCTAAGTGCTCCCATGGCTTCCGTAGGACCTTTGACAAAACTCCTTTTCATCAGAAAACTTTGGACCAGAAGGCTTTCTTTTCTTGACATTTGGACCTAAGGAGTATAAGTGTTCATATCCCCTTGCAAGCAGTTTCTGAGTAAATAAGTTCCCTCCAGCTCTGAGCAAAGATTTGTCTTCATAGATTCCTTTCATCTGGACAGTTCTGACTAGCTACTGCTGTATGGCCTAAAAAATCTGCCCTTCATATTTTGATTCTGTCATTCTTATAAAAACAAATAACAAAGTGCTCCAGACATCTTTGTACTGTCATAAAACCTAGACAAGTGAGTCTAGATTTACCAAAACAATCTTTCCTTAGTTACGTATAATATATATAGTGTAATAAACAAAAGTATTACTTGTAATATGATGACAAGAGGCTCAGACGTGGAATCACCAGGCATGGGCTCTAACCTTTGTTCTGCAGATTGATTTTAAACTGTGTAAACTTGGGCAAGTCAACTAGCATCTTTGAACATTAACTAAAAGACAGGACTATATTTCAGACATTGAGGTATTTGTGAAAATACTGTTTTAACTACCAAGAGATCCACTTACAGATGTGTCACTGGTGCAGCATGTGATCTACTCAGAACTCAGCACAGCCAACAAGTTCCTGGATAATCTGACCACCCTAGGAAACATTCTCCTTCTTCACCCTCCACCACTCTCCCCTGACTCGTTGTGCTTTAGCACCCACTGGCCATGCATTCCTCATTAAGGTTTTGCAAAACTATTCTCTCTGCCAGCAGCTCTCTGTGTTCCATTCCCACTTCTACTGACCACCTGCTGCCCATCCTTCAAGTTTCAGACTAAATATCAATTCCTCATATAAAACTTCCTGGCCCACCAGAGTGGCTGGAGTCTGATGCAACTAGAACCTATTTCCTGCACTTCTTTATAGAAATACTCAAGATTGTAATGTAAACATTATTACAATTAATGGTATAATGTCAGTATTTACCATCAGACTATAATTGGTATGAGAGCAGGGTGATTTTTGTATGGTTACTGGGTCTAGATCTCAGGTCCCTGGACAGTACCTGGGATATAGAAGGTGCTCAATAATTATTTGTTGAGTGAAAGAGTGAATTAACACACTACATGCCCTCACATTTTCATGTTACTGCATATACTGATGCATCTGGTTGGGAGAGCCTTCTCTCTGATTTGATATTCCTTCAATGAATGAATCAATTCAGGGATCGCATCCTCCAGACATTTATTATAGATCCTTGGTAAATGCTAAATGCTTTCACAGTGCCTTGTATTTTCCTCCATCACAGAGGCTACATAGTAGATTTACCTGGGTGTTAACAAATGCTGATGTCCAGACACTGCCCCAGACCAATTAAACCAGAACCTGTCTTCCCAGCATCATTTCTTAAAAGGTCTCCCTGGTATTTCTAATATGAAGCCAAGATTAAGAACCACTGATTACTATACTGTGTCCTTATGTATTAAATATATGCATGTCTATGTCTGCTAGGAGGCTCAGCCCTTCGAAAGAAAGAACTTTTCTTATTCATTCTCCTAGCCTGTAGATCTAGCATAGCAGGCATTTTGGTGACCAAAGACGAAAAAGGTTTTTGAATGAGTGGTTAGATGAACATTTGTTATTGAAGTAAGTACATGTCATCACCAGACCATGTTTTCCTCAGATACGAGTGAGAAGGGAATGCCTTAATAAAAACAATGACTTCCAAGTATTATACCAAGGAATTCTCTATTGAGTGAGAGAAACATATAATGATCTGTTATGGACAAAATTAAACATCCTTTTTTCCCTCTTGGATAATACAGCAGTATTTCAGTCATAGAGAAAGCTTTCCAAAAGTATTTGGTTGTGAGAGAGTAATTGAATTGAGAACTATTGTGAATTGAAGCCAAACGCATATCGGAATTTCACAGATCAGGCAGACATATGTTAATAGGACAACCACTGTTTCCTTTTTAGCCCTAAATGTAGAGCAGCTGAATAGGATAGTATGTAGAAGGAAAAAATGATAATAAAGTGCAGTTTTTTTCAAAAATCAATTGCCAAGAACTGCAATGATTTAATCAGTAGGGACTTCTGGACAAAGTATGAATCAACTTGTTAATGTGTGGGGCATTCTGCCTGCCTGCAAAAGCTGGAGATTTCCATAGTTGAGGGTAAAATTCTGTAAACTTTGTGAATTCAAACCTATGTGAATATATGCCTTTTCCTAGGAATACAGAATATAGCTTTTATCAGCATCTTTAAAAAATCTAGTTTTCAAAAAGGGTCATTACTAAGAGGGAGTTTGGGGACCCTACTGACCTCTGTGGTAACATTAGCCCGGTGTGGACCAGGAAGTCTGATCAGGTCTTCTGACCCAAGCTAAACAGACCTAGACTCTTCATTCTTGTCCATAATCTCCAGTTCAGTCACACAGAAGTGCCAAAAATCCTCCTAACTCCCTATGTCTTTATGTGACAGTTTTATCTTTGGTTTCTAATCATTGTAAATTCACCTTATTTAATTTAAAGTTCCCAGAATTTTCATCATCCCAACGTTGTCACTTCTTCTTCTTCTTCTTCAGCATTTATTTCTAGACAACTTATTTTGTGTCTTCTTCAAGTTTCTTTCTTTTGGATTATGTTCCTAACATATACAGAAAGTTGCAGATTATGAGCTACAAGAGGACCCTAGGGAACACGGGCTTTTATTGAGCAGATGGAATAGGAAATTATACGAGAATGACACAGGTCCATCAGAGAAATGGGAGAAGAACCATCAAGAGAAGGTGAGATCAAGGACAGGGTGAGTTACAACAGGAATACTCCTTGCATGTGTGCTTGGATGGAGGTTGTGAGTGACCTCATGGGAGTATTTTCCTGAGGACATGGAGGTGGAAGTCAGACTGCAGTGGGTTAAAGCGTCAGTAATGAGCCAATGGTTTCAGTGACACAGCTAGCTCTAAAGAGAAGGAAAGAGGAGGAAGCAAGAGATTCGGTTGATCATTTATTTGGATAAAAAGTCCTATATATGCTGAAGGAAAGAATGCAAGGGACAAGTAATGTTTTAGAAGCAAGAGGAAAATTTAATGTTACAATCCCTCAACATGAAGAAAAAATGGTCTGTTTTTGGTGTTTTTATTTCATTGTATAGTGTCTTTGAAGACCAGTTGCTTATGTTTCTTAGTAGAGCTATATATAGTAAAAACCCTGTATCCATAAAGCATAGCTCCAGGTAGTCAATAATAAGGTTATATTGAGAAGATAAAGATTTCTTACTCTTCACTTCAAAAATAGTTCGATACTCTCACCTTTTCACTTCCCCGTTTTAATGTTGGCAGATGACACATATGTTCTCCTTTCTAAAGCAACCACATTCACCACTGGTCTTCATACTAGGTATTATTCCCTCTTTCTACCATTTTCAATCTGTTTGGCTACATACATGTTTAATTCACCCCTGTTATTCCCTAAACCTTGAGAGTTTCAAATCCACTTTATTCAGTACACTTTCAAATTAACATTCTAATTCTCTTTTATCTCTAGTTTTCATAAGAGTATTTTTGCTCTCTTCTTTCTCAGTTTCTATTTATTTATCACCTCCTGGCAATCTAGCCTTTGTCCTCACCAATTGCCTTTGTCTATCCTCTCACCTGCAAATGACAAGGAAGAGAATCCACACCTTCTGCCCACTCTGTCTCACTTTCTGCTCACTTCCTGGACCCTGGAGCCTGCTTGCTTTGCCCTGTGGGATCCCTTCTCTGTTTTCTATTGTTATTGATTCCAAGTTTGGCTCTTGCTTGGAGCAGGTATTCACGGCCGTATGACTCATGGTGCAAAGGTGAAGGGTACCACAGGTACGCAGAATTGTTATGGTATATGGTGGTGGTGAGTGAAGACCCTTACTTCAAGCTTCTTTGGTTTACATTCTAATTCCTCCACTTAGGACCTATGTGGCCTTAGGTAGGTTACTCACTCTTATTGTCAAAAATGGAGATATTAGTTCTTCACTTATAGGCTTATTGGGAGAACCAAATAAGTTAAAGTGCTTAGAATAACACCTGGTCTTTTATATTAAGCTGAATGTCATATGACTTATAAAAATGGCTGTATTATTTTTGTACTAATAAAATAACTGATTACTATATATTTCAATCATGTTCAAAAATGCATTTATGTAAGTCCCAGATCTGCTCTATCCTTTAATCCAGACTCAAGGGTTTTACATTTCTAGCATAAAATATAATTAAAAAAGAATCTACCCCATAGCATTGGACACTTTAGACAACCTGGCGTGTAATATATTCTCCGTAAATATTATAATTTGCCAGGTGAAAGAGCTTGTTGAAGAAAATCAGAGGCTTTCAAGGAGACAGCAAACTTTATTTACAGGGAGACCAAATGACCAGGGGAAGTGCAAGTCTTCTTAGAGGTTATGCTGAGTGGATAAAGCTCTCATACTGGAGAGCTGGACTTACCTAAGAGACCCTTGAGTCCAAACAAGGACAGCCTTTGAGGTTGAAACTATCAGCAGATATGGACCTCACTGGATCAATAGCTCTCACTTTCTTCATATCCCAACAGGATCATCACCTCCTGTGAAGGTAACCTACCAGAGACTTTGCTCTGTAGGTTGACTGCTCAAGTAAATTAGGCCCACATGGTAATCCTGAGTCAATTTTGGCTCATTCATTCATGGTCAGCAAATACAACTTGAGTATATATAGTAAGTACAAGGAACTAGGCTGGGTACAGGAATACAGTGATGTATAAGCTAGACATAATTCTGTTCTCATTAAACATGCTCAAAGAGAAAAATTTACGTTTGAAATATTGATGGACTTTCTATCTATATTTCAGAGAATATCACAATAAAACTATTATTTTTATACTCAAAAGTTTCTTGCAATGTGTGGATTCTACCACTTCATTTTTAAACTTAAAATTAGGACATTAAAAGTTAAAAACCATAACTCTTCATATTGATCCTTTTTTTATAGTCAGTGGGCACAGAAGGGTAATAACAAAGTTTTACATTATTTTCAGCCATGTTTCAATTATTTGTTGCCCACAGGTTTCAGAAATTCTCCTCTTAAGACTGTGATTTCCAGGAATCAAACCCTCAGGCTCAGACATCTTAGTCATCAGTACTGCTCATTTTCCCAGTTGCTCTGTAAGGTACAAATTTCCTGAAAGACTGGGCCGAGGTCTATGATTTCCTTCCTTCCTCCCCCGCCTCTCCCTATGTTCCCTCCTTTTCTTTCTTCTTCTGTTCCTTCCCTTCTCTTTCAACACCAGACTACAAGAGGTTTGGGTTTCAGTACACTTCTTTATAGTTTTTAAATAGGACATTGTTTTTTATAGGAAAGCACCTTGCACAGATACTATTTTCCCAGCACCTAACTTTTGGATATTTCTTTTCTTCTGGGTTTGAGGTCCATAATCTAACTTCTTGTTTGCCTGACTTGCTATTTCTGCTATTTGTCCTGTTTGCAATAAACAAAGCATTTCAGGCATTTCCATATTTTTTGCAAGTTATCCCCTAAAGCTTGGTTTCTTCAAGCCATAGCCTACACATTCTGACATTCCCTCCGCTCAAACACACACTGAGGCTTTCTATCTAAGGACACAAAAACAATGCAGGTTTAAGGTATCAGTCATGTCTGTCAAAGCAATTGCAATTGAGCAGGAAGAATATAAACACCAATGGCAATAATAATAATTAAAAGAATTGTTTATAACTTGATATAGTAACTTATACAAAGTATTATAATAATTACATATCGGTATTATATATCATATTATAATATGTGCATGTGTATATGCATCTATGTATACATATATGTTAAAATCAAATATACATTATATATATACTAAAAAATACAGTGCTAAAATTCACAGATAGTTGATGCTTTTGGAATTCAGAGGATAAGATTGAGGATTAGATTACTTTGGAAGAATTTTAGCAAAAACAATAGGTAAAGCTATGAAGAATGAGTAGGATTTAGGAAGGAGAAGTGGACAGACTCTGGGGGAAAGTATGGCATAATCGGGAAGAGAGTCAGGAAACACAAAGCATTCTTTAGGGACATTTTCTTTTGTTTTTGTTTTTTTCCCAGGAATTGTGTAGTACATTACAGGACAAAGTAAGCCAGAAGTTTGGAAAATAATAACTTTTCCAAAAGGGGACAAGTAGTTGAGGGCCAGGAGGCCAGGCTGAGGAGTTTGCACTTGACTCTGACACCCGGCCAGTGTGAGTCCAGCAAGCATGAGTGATCATTTTTCATTCCTGGTCATATGCTATTTTAAATATTGAGGATTATGGGGACGTTCTGTTACACATGTGTATACCCTGAAAGGAAATTTTAATTTTATTTCATTCTACTTTTTAAATGTTTAAATATATGACAAATAAAAAATATACTTTGATATAAGGAGTAAGCAGGGCTTTTACTTTAGATATTGTTTTCATTCACTAGTAGTTAATCCAACGTCATTTGTTAAATACTCCATTTTATCTTCAATTACTTGAAATACTACCTTAATCATTCATATACTGAATTTTCATATACACCTGGATGTATATTTTGTTTCATTGATGAATTCGTCTATTCTTATACCAAGACCACCCTTCTTTTATTTTTTCTTTTTTAAAAACAATTAGTTTTATTGAAGTATAACTTGAATCCAATTAAATTTACCCATTTTAACTATAGATTTCGATAAACTTTGTGAAATATGTACAGACATATAACCAGCACCAAATCAAGATAGAACATCTATCACCCTGAAGTTTTCTTATGTCCCTTTGCAGTCAGTCCTCTCCCTGTATCCTCCAACTCCTGATAACTACTGACCTGATTTTTGTCCCTATAATTTTGCCTTTTCTAGAATGTCATAATAAATGGAATCATACAATAGCCTTTTGTGCTGGGCTTCTTATACATAGCATAATGGCTCTGAGATTCATTCACACTGTTGCATGCAACAGTAGTTCTTTCCTTTTTATTACTGAATAGTATTACATTTGCAGATGCAACATGTTTATCCAGACATCATCTAATGAACATTTAGATTGTTCCAGTTTTTGGTTATTCTGAGTAAAACTATTATGAACATTTGCATACACATCTCTTGTGGATATGTTTTCATTTCTTTTGAGTAAATTCTTAAAAGTGGGATTACTAAGTCATCTGGAAAGTACCTAATGAAAAACAATTACACTGTCTCCTAATGTGGCTGAACCATTTTTCATTTCTACAAGTAGAGTATGAGCTCCAGCTTTTTACATTCTTGTCAACACGTGGTACTGTCAGTTTAAAAAATTTTAATCATTCTCATGGGTATACAGTGGTATTTTGATATGGTTTTAGTTTGCATTTCCCTATAGAATAATGATGTTAATTATATTTTCATGTTCTTATTAGTAATTTATAAAAATTCTTTGAAGTCTCTGTTTAAATCTTTGGTCTATTTTTAAAAATCAGGATGTTTGTCTTTCTACTTTGCCTTTTTTTTCATTATTGAGTTGTAAGTATTCTTTATGTATTCTCAACACAAGTCTTTTATCAGATACATGTTTTCTTCCAAATAATACTATATATGCTATTGTTACTGGCATTGAAGACACTTGTTCTATCATTTCAAATTCCTTACAGGAATTCAGCCTTACATGGAAATATACTATATATTGGCACTAGTATTAAAATCAACAGTACTCTTATGAAAAATGCCAATAAAGAAGGCAGAGTGGTGAAGAAATCTCTGTGCATATGAGAACTGCATTTCTAAACATAATCTTCTATCAGTGGCTGGGCAAAGCTTGTACAAGCAACTATCCATCTCTTTTCTTTATTCCTAACTCCCTCGCCTTTTCTTAGAGTGATTTCTCAGGGTCTTGGCCTGTTGGTTGTCCTTTCAACCTGAGTTTTCATTGCCTTGGTATACCTGTCCTCTACTTAGGAAGAAGATGGGTTATAAAGATCATTAAAAAACACACCTGCATGTTTTTGTCATCACTGATTACTGATTGAGAACCAAACACATTGATTTCACATAATTTAACAATAGGAGAGATCCCAAACCTCAAATTTCAACTCCTGAGTTGTTGAGTAAAAGGCCTCATCCATAACAGATATTCATTAAATGTTTCTTAGATCAAATTATGGTAGAAATGTTTCTAATATGCCTTTCCTACCTACTACCCCTAAACATTAATAGCACAGACAGTTATCCTTGATTGGTGAGGATATACATTGGGCAGAATCTTAGCCTCAGGCAGATTGTGGCTGGACCACTGAGACAAGGGCCTTCATTAAGATAATTTTCTTCTTTCAGAATTAGGCTGGTATCCTGTGGATCTTCCACAATAGATTCACAAATATATATGCCCAGCTCAGAACCCTCCTTCAGATCTAGAAACATATGTACAGTGTCTGCTTGAGATTTTTCCATGGATTTATCCAAGATACCTCAACTAAACCCATAGCATTTCTACCAGAACATAGTCCCCTCAGAGAATGCGTTATAATTCATCCAGTTGTGCCTTTCCATCTTCACCCTATCAACACTGTCAATATCACCCTATTTTAAACTACCACCATCACCTTTTGCCGCCTGGTTGATCTTCCTGAACTCACTCTTGCTGCTTTCCAATCCTTTCTCCACGTCGTGCAAATCTGATCCACCACTGGCCTCTCACCCTCTTTACTAACTTTCTCTTGCCCTTAAGGTAAAGACACAACTGCCCAGTGGCCTATAAATCTTTGCTTGGTCTTCCCCCAGCTCGCACCCCAGCCTCCTCATACATTATGTTCTCTATCACTCCCTGTGCTTCAGTGACTCTGCTCTTTCTTTAGTTCTTTATAGTTACCATGCTTCCACCCCAAATACAACATTCTGGTGTGCACGCCCTTTCCTTCGCCTGCGATAATAATGATATTCCCTCCCTCTATGTCTGGCTAATTCCTGTTTACTCCTCAATCTCAATTTATTTCCTCAGGACGGACTTCGCTAACGTTGTAATTTTACATTCATCTGTGAACGCATCTTACTCATGTCTATCATTTACCCACGTATAAATTTTAAGACAAAACTCCATTTTCACCTAACACCTAGCATACAGTTTGTGCTCAAAAATAGTTCTTAAACCAATAAATGAATAAATTATTACTCTGAGCCTTTGGTCCACTCAGAATGTTTAAGTATTTCTTCAAAAATCTTCTCTTCTTTTACCTTCTCCTAACTCTCTTATATTCTAACAATCCCAACTTAAGCCACTCCTGTCTAGACTGCAAACTCCTTGAGGGAAAAATCCCATCTTTTTCATCTCTATAATTCACACAATGCCTAGTGTGCTGCTTTGAATCAGGAACAACATTGTGAATGAATGAAGGGAGGGTGTGAATGAATGAATGACCTACCCCGACTAGTCTTATTCCATTTCTCTGACTGTTGTGTATCTGAGTGTCTTGGCTATCTAATTTGATGTAAAGTTCTTGCTGTCTAACATTATTCTAATTTCTTGAATAGTACTGCTTGTCATGTATCTGACTCAGCTTTCTGCTCTACACCTTGATTTGTGCAGATTCACAGTGCACAGCCATGCAAAGTGGATCTACCCAAGCTTTACACTTCTGCAAGCCACAAACTTCTTACACTGACATGCCCTTTTCCACAGCTTCTCCCAGATATCACACTCTTTCCTGTCTGCAGGATTGTGTATGTGCCATTTCTTCTGTTGAAATGCCCTCCCTCTTCTCTCTTGCCTATTGGAATCTACATATATTTTTTTAAGACTGACATTATGTACTGCATCCTGCTATAAAGCTAAGCCAATGTATATTTTAGTTATATGTGTACTAGTTTGGGGCCAGCCAAACTTGAATTCAAGTGTGTATTCTGGCATTGCTAGCTCTGTGACCAGGGTTATATTACACAACAACTTTAAGACTCAGTATCCTCATTTATCAAATGGGAATAATAATGGTAATGCTGTTTTCTCTTTGTAAAAACAAACCATAGAAGGGTTGTTCTGAGGGTTAAAACAGACAAGGCACACAAAGTGCTTTGCACAGTAACTGCCATATGGTAGGCACTTAATGCTCAATAAATGCTAGCTATTGCTGTTATAATGATAGTAACTGATAATAATAATAATACAAAAACCTTTGGCTATTTAGCCCACACTGATCTTTCCTTTCTCTGAATTCCTATAGCACGGAGAGTCAACTCTACTGTTTGGCCTTTATTATTCTCCTACTATTTCGTATGTATAAGTTCTGCCTCCTCAGTTCAATTGTAGGCTCCTAGAGAGCACCTAATACAAAGCCAGTCACATAGTAGGGATGCTGTATGACTTGCTGATTGGTTGATGGTTTTTGCCTCCAGGCTGCTGAAATAAACCCTAATAATACCATCAAGGGAAGCAATTTAGATCAGGAGTGGGCCTTTCTAAATCCTCCAAGGGAGCAAGGTTTGTGCTGTAACACCAGGCACAATGCAAGAGGAGAACAATTAATGTTCTTGTTAGAATCAGAATGGGAGCCATTCCTTATATCAAATGTGCTGAACCTGGGCTCTGGAGCATCACATCTGCTATTCTCTCTATAAATGCAATATCTATTCTGCTTTTGTAAACATTCATTTTCTTCAGACTGAAACTTCCTTTTCTGAAGCCACAGATTTGTTTGCTGTCAACACCTGTGATATGAAGCTCTTTCATCATTCTGACGACAATAATTAAGAACATGGCAAAGAGAGCAGAGGATGATCACAAACGTCCAGAAAACAATGAAGAATATAAATGAACAAAAATTACTTCATTCATTTGTTCTTAAAACTAATTATAGATGTTCCCACTGTTTACCTTTTAGTATCTGTAATTCAAAACGCATAAAACTTGGCTTTAAAAGGATGAATGTGTTACTCAAAACAGTCTGGGAGAGTGAATTACAACAATGGCAGAAAAGAAGGAAGCAAACTTCCCTCCGAATTTTGTGAGTGCTTCGGAGGTTTTTACTTCCCTTTTCAAGCAATCACTTGTTTAAATTCTCCTTTTCTGACCGCTACTACCATGACTATTTACTACATCTTGCCTGCTCTGCTGTCCTTTCCTGCTAGACTCAGTCTGTTTCCTGCATGTCTTCAACAGCTCACCTATATTTTTCCTCTTTACCTTTCCAACCTTATCCTGGCATCTCTAAATTCCATGCTGTATTAGTCAGAGTTATCCAGAGAGATATAATCAATAGGATAATAATGCTTCAGAGAGAAAGAGAGAGAGAGAGAGGAGGGAGGGGATAGACAGATAAGAGATTTATTATGGGAATTGGCTCATGTGATTATAGAGGCTGAAAAGTCCCGCTGTCTACCATCTGCAAGCTGGTGAACCAGAAAATCCAGTAGTGTAATTCAGTTTGAGTCGGAAGGCCTGAGAATCAAGGGAGCCAATGACATAACTCCCAGTCCAAAGTCAAAGTCCTGAGAATCACTGAGGTGTGAGGTCAGGGTGGGCACTGATATAAGTCCTGGGGTTTGAAAACCTAAGAACCAGAAGTTCTGACATCCAAGGGACAGAGAAGATGGATGTCCTAGCTGCGAAGAAGAGTGAATTTGTCTTCTTTTTGCCATTTTGTTCTATGCAGGCCTTCAACAGATTGGATAATGCTTGCTTACACTGGGAAGGGCAGATCTTCTTTACTCAGTCTATTGATTAAAATGCAAATCTCTTCCATATACACCCTCAGACACACCAGGAATAATTTTTTGCCAGTTATCTGGGCATCTCTTAGTGCAGTCAAGTTGACACATAAAATTAACCACCTCTCGTATGGAGTTGTTATGGGGTGACGAACTTAATTAAGTTTACCGCTTGTCAACTTGGCACATGTAAGCATCTCTTTAAATCATACTTAATCTCCAAATAAAGGCCACAATAAGCTTATAATTCTGCTTAACATAATGTGACCATCCTGAATACAACTGAAAGGCGCTAATTCATTCCCTAGAAAAGGGAGTAAAATCTTTGAGTGATGTTTACTCTTTTCCTGATATCTTATAACTAAAATACTGATATAAAATCAATACTGGAATACTACTTTTTTCTTGTAAGTGGTTGATTGGAAGTGTGCAATGAAGGTATTTTGTGTATCTGTATAAATAATTCTTGACATGGACTATCAGTGTTCTCTTTACTACTGGAAATAGAATCATGAACATCTTCAAAGCTAATCAGATCACAGCCAATTCCAGGAGCCCCCAAAGTGATTCAGAAAACTCATCCTTAAACTTCTGTTCCTCTAGAATCACTTTCAGAACCAAAATCTCTGTTAGTCATGGTCCTCCAGTGAATCAGAATCAACAAGATATATACAGATATTTAAGAGGAGATTTATTATGGAAATTGTCTCACATGATTATGGGGCCTCAGCAGTCCCATGATATGCCACCTGCAAGCTGAAGAACCAGTAAAGCTGGTGATTTAATTCAGCTAGAGACCAAATGTGGTGGCGGTGAAAGAGGTAGATAGGGAAACACTGATATAAGTATTGGAGTCCAAAAACTCAAAAAACAGGAACTCTACATCTGGGCTGGAGAAGTGGACTGGTATGTACCAGCTTCTCAAGAAGAGGAGATAATTTGCCCTTTTTCTGCCTTTTTATTCGATTTGGGCCCTCAGTGGATTGGATAATGCCTGCCTACATTTGTGAGGGTGGATATTCTGTACTCAAGTTTACTGATTCAAACACTAATCTCTCCTGGAAATACCTTCACAGACACTTCACTGGGTATGAAATACACTTCACATCCAGAGATAACATTTTACCAGCCATCTAGGCATCACTTAGTCCAGTCAAGTTGATACATAAAATTAATCATCACACATGCTAATCTAATGCCCTGATATCACCATGTGACATATTCCTCAGTAGCATTTGTTGAATAGTCACTTATTATGCACTTACTGTATGTCTGATACTGTGCTAAACACTCATATACATAACTCATTTAATCTTCCAATACATCTCTGAAGTAACTATTCCTACTTCCTCTCTATAGCATGAAGTTGTTCATCTTCATTCCATATCAGCTGTTTGCCACCCCAGCCAAATATCAGATTCTACCATGAAAGGCACAATTTTATCCCCAGCATCATGAATTTGAGGCTTCCCCAAATTGGGCTGCCATTAACTCCTTACCTAGTTTTATCTTAACGTCCATTCATACTCTGTGAGTCTGCTTTTCAGCTTTCTCATCCTTCATTCATTTCTTCCATTTTGATTCCAGCTACTCAATTTAGATAATATGTTACTCCATGATTGGCTCCTTCAATCCTTTTCTTACCACTGTCCCACACTCACCACTCTTAATATACTGGCATTCCAATCTCTAATAATGCATTACCAGCCTTGTTTGCTCCTACATTCCAGCCCTGAGTGCTATTATAATATCATATATCAACTGGACAGGTCTGAATCCCTATATAGAATCATGTATACATTTGCTCGGCTCTTGCCAACTTCACCTTGACTCTTGCTGCTCTATGGCAATTTATTTATCCAGCTTTTATTGATTTGCTGGTATCCTCCTTGCCTGTAGCCACACATATACTTGAAAATATAGGGTTTTCAAGAAAAAATATTTTTGGTTTGAGAGAAGAAACAATTTTGAATTCTATATTCCTTTGATTTAAGATATAATTTGTTAATCACAAAAGAATAGCAGAAGAGATATAAAGCATATTATTTATTAACCAATAGACGATGCTTTTTTGTATAATTTTTAAACTCCTTGAAATAACCGTGCTCCACAGATGGGAAAAAAAAGCACTAGGAAATAGGCAATACATTTCATTTGGTTTCTTATTAATTATCCCATGTTATCTATTTCATGTGCTTATGTCATTCCTTACCTACAATATAAGGTTCTTGTTCACAGAACAAAATAGACTCTGGAACCAAAATGTCTCTGTTTGAACACTGAGTTCAGTACATAGTATCTGTGTGACAATAAGAAGTCACTTAACTGCTTTATGCTTCCATTTCTTTTTTTTTAAAAAAAAAAAACACTATATAATGGCAATAATATTATTTACCTATAAGGTTTTTGTGAAAATTAAATGATCTAATGCATGTAAAGTGCCCAGTATATTACCCAACACAGAAAAATCACAAAATATTATTTGCTGAAATTATTGCTATTATCATTATTATTACTGAGTTGATAGTGGGTTGCTCAATAAATACAACTCAGTTGGAAAGTAAAATGATGCAGCTTCCTTAAGTCAAGACTGCTTCACGATAGTCATCACAACCCATCAGTAGATACAATTTTTCATCCAAATTGGGACACTTTTGAGAGTTTAACAGGATCCTTTAATATTTATGCTGCGGCAGCAGAAATATTCTATATTTGCCCACTAAAAATCAGGATGTATGCTCACCCTACCATAAAAAAATGTGTTTAGGGAGTCTTTTTCCAACAGTCCAAGTTAATAGCCCTGTGCTCTTTTATTCCAAATTGGTTTTAAAGATATAATCGCTTAACAGGTGGCCAGAAGTTAACATTGCCTATGATTTTATTATTTACCATGAGCTACAATACCAAATTTTTAACTCTAAAATCAGTGATTGTTAATGGCTACTTATTCTTTGGTGTTCTTGTAATGGGGAGAATTTTATGCATGGTTTGTTTATAAATGAAAACCTTGTCCAAAGCATCTGGGAAATCAAATGGTGAATTCCATAGTCAGCATTGGGAGGTCCAGATTTCTGTCATTCCTGCGTGACATTATCTAGAAGCATCCAGGTATGTCTATCTTACTTTTATATTCTTCCTGCATATCTTTCGTCTTTCTGGTCTTCTTTTAGATTAAATGTCTCCCTGATGGTAAAGACTAGGTCCTGAAAAAAAGGCACTGACATGTAACTCTCCAGTTAGAGTAGAAACACAGAATAGGATCATACCAAATGGGGTCTTATTAGTTTTGTCTTTATTCCAATCTCCTTTCTCCTGCCTTCCTATTCTGTTGCTTTAAGCACAAAATAAAATGAGGGCTTAATAAATATTTTTCAAGAGATAATACCAAACTGACGTTGGAATTTTTTTTTTTATTATGAGCATTAAAAAATACAATCAACTCATACTCGCCTTGATTTCTGTGGAATCATTTTCATTCCTGTCACATTGAATGAATGGAGCAATGAATTCTGAGTCCCCATATACAATTTTCCTAAAGGGGTTATTCATTTACAATGCCAAAAATGAAAGGAAAACAAATGACTTTTTTTTTTTACAATGGCCTACTTCAGTGAAATGCCGAAAGGCCATTTCATTTTAACTAGTAATTTATAAATTTTGAAAAATGCCTTGCCTCTCTCTGTACCTTGATTCTGTCCTGACTACAACCCAACACTGTCAACACAACAAAAAGGAGAGAAAATGAGTAGCAGCTTTTGTCTCTGCCCCAGATTCTTATCTTTGACATCATTGCTAAAACATCAGGGGAAACAATTTTCCTCCCCACAAGTGCTGTCCTGGGGGCTAGTTGAAGCTTTCTATGGAGCGAAAAAATATTTGCAGACCCATCATAAGGAAATTAGAGATAGGTGACTTGTGTTTTCCTATTAGCTTCTTGCAGAAATAGATCCAGCTTCTTCCTCCAGTGTAAAGGATTATCATCAAAAGCAAAATGTAGGTTTTCAGATTTTTTTATTTGTAACAAAATATGTTTTCCCTGTCTGTGTAAATAAATCTACTGATCCCGCTGATGGAAAGCCATGTTCCTGGAATTGTTTTTACCTATAGTACAGTTGAAATTATGGTCCTCCATCAGCAGCCTTTCTTTGGGTTTCCCTTGTGGACAACTGCAAAGCTTTCAAGGATAATGGCTGGGTTTAAGGCCACTATGCACATAGTCATCCCACTGTTAGAGATAGAGCTCATAATATACTGTACTCATGGCAGCATCTCAGCTCTTGAACATGTCAATGTTGTAATGATTTGTAAAGAATAGAGCATCCAGGCAGGTGATACTGGGACCAACTGACAAATTCAGAAAAAAATAAACACACACACACAAAAACAGTTACCTACATCCATCCCCTAACTTACTGTCTTGAGCATTATAAATTTCCTATCTATGCACAACTTCTTGATAAGAATGAAAATCCTTATTCTTTACCTGTGTACAATCAATTCTTTATATAGATATGGTATACAGTAAGGTCTAGATAAGTGTATAATGAAAAGAAATGGGAACTCGTACCCTTAGGTCAGCCCCTAAACAAAACTTTATCCAGCTTCTCCTACATTCTCATTCTATTCCTGACCATGTCCAGCTCATTTTTCTGACTTGAGGTAAAATGTTTCCTTCTCTGGGAAATCTTTCCTATACCCCCAACCAGATTAGGCATTCCTGCCATTTGCTTCAAAACACTGCCTACCTCCCTCATTTGTAACTACTTGTGGAACCAGAGCTGTTACAGTTTAAACTACACAAGACTATCTGAGACTCATTCAGTGTACAGCCTCCAAAGTACAGGTATGGCTCTTCTTGTCCATCACTCACTTAGTTTTCAGATTCTCTCCGTTGGATGTATAGGTGTCCTGGTATATAATGTATGTTTGGGAGAAGGGATATTTAATAGGATTGAGGATATACTAAAGGCACAAGCAATGGAAGGTCACATGGCAGAGGGAGAAAGGGAGAGAGAAGCTCAGCTTCAATTTTTAACTATCTAGAATCTTGTGATCAAATGTCTGATATTTTAATATCAGTATATTTTGAGTCATTTCAACAAACATTTCAATTATAATTATAGAAGGAGGATGATTGTTTGGAATGTCTCAAGATATTATCCTGGCCCTCAGGTGGGTGTGTATCCAGAGGATTTGAATGAAGGCCCAGCCAAGTCTTCTGGACTACTGCCCACACATACACTTGGGACTCCTAGCTAAAGCAATGAGTCCAGTTCCAAGGGTACAACGTTCCAACGAACATAGTATAGAGCCTTGACCATTGGAGCTCTGAATCTTCCCTGAATTACTCCCAGGAAACTGAAACAGGGCCCACTGCCTGTGGACTCATACTCTTTTATCCTTCCCTAATATTTGAAAATGTTCTCTTCCATCCTCTAATCCCCAGCGTCAGAGGTATGATCCTCTCTTCTTTACCCTCTGGGGTACTCGGCATAATTTTCTTCTTAAAATTAAACCTTCCAAAAACCTGGGAGAGAAAAATAAAGAGAATGAAAGACATTAACTGTCATTAAATTAGATTCTTCTTTACCAAGAAAAAGAAAACACAAATTAATATCTCAATAAATTATCCTGACTTAGGATGCAAGAAACAAACATAGTTGCACTGAAATATAATAGCAAGGTGGAGCTTATAAAAAGTCAGATAAGGCCTACCTGAAGACTGAACAACGCAAAGAAGCCACCTATGAATAGAGCAGGGCTGGGGAGCACTCCGGCATGGAAGCTACTAGGTGGAAAAGCCAGCAGGTGGACCAGTGCCTGGAGGGCTTCCAGAAGGAAAGACTAGTTTGAATAAAGCTTAGGAGATGGTACAGAGAATGTTAGAAAAATCAAGTTGGAGAGACAAAAACAGGAAATCTTTCCAAATATTAATCATTTATGGTACCCGTCTGGCAATATCTCATGTAATCCTCACAACTGGCTTTCATTAAGAATCTTCTTTGTAACTACCACGAAGTCATAATTTCTGCCTCCAAGCTGTATATATTCTGGAGAAGAGTTGCAATGAAATATGTAGTAACAATGTTGCGTTGAAGGTAAATGACATAAGCACAAGGAGTGAATAAAATATAGATGAAGGGCATGAATCCAGACCAGGGAAGACCAAGGAGACTTTCTAGAGGCAGTGCATTTGGGATGAATCTTAGGGACTGTTTCAGGCAAAGAGGGCAGGACATCTTGTTTCATGAGATTCACATGTGCAAGGGATCAAGGGATGAGGGTTCCTGATGCACTTAAGAAATACTGGAAGGGCTCTCACAAATATCAGTAGTATTGTTCCTTCAGATTCAGTTAATTCATGACTTGGTATAGCATAAACTCTGGGGTCAGTCCTGAAACAGTTGGAGTACTGAAGCTTCCATTTATTAGCTTACTGACAATGGCAGTTTCCTTAACTCCTGTGTCTTATTTCTTCATCTATGAAATGGGGATAATAACCAACCTCCTAACATCATTGCTTTGATGAAATCGGAAAATCAAGATAAGGAACTGGCAAATGAATATATCATACCATGGATTTCCTATGCTTAAAAATAGTCACAAGCACATTCTAAAATATTATTATTTATTTTTCTTTATATCTTTTTAAATCACACTCCAATATTATATTGTAGTATATCATGACATAATGTTGGGAATCTTTACCTCTTTAATCATCACCATATATTTTAGTGCCTAAGATAGTAGGAGCTGAATAACATCTGTTGGACCAATCAATAAGTTAGTTGATTCAAGAAATACCAACTTGTATCCGGAGGAGAACAAAGGAAGAAACAGTTGTTCTTAGCTAGCATCCTTACATTTCCTACCTGCAATATATTGGACTTAACAATTCATGACTTATAAGTCTAGTCCATTCTCACACTGCTATAAAGGACTGCCTATGGTGGCACATGCCTGTGGCAGAATCCACACTTGGAGCTTTCCTCTACTTGTCAGACCCACAGTGAATTTTTTTCTTCTCAGTTTGTTGCATGTTTATGTGCAATTATAAAATTATGTGTAAATTATAAAGGAAAGAGGTTTAATTGACTCACAGTTCAGCATGGCTGGGGAAGTGTCAGGAAACATACAATCATGGCAGAAGGGAAAGCAAATATGTCCTCTTTCACATGATGACAGGACAGAGAAGTACTGAGCAAAAGGGGAAAAAGCTCCTTATAAAACCATCAGCTGTCATGAGAATTCACTCACTATCACGAGAACAGCATGAGGGTAACCGCCCCCATGATTCAATTACCTTCCACCAGATCCCTCCCATGACATGTGGGGATTATGGGAACTATAATTCAAGATGAGATTTGGGTGGGGACACAGCCAAACCATATCAAGAAGCAAGGTTTAGTTTAAAATGTAATACTTGAGTATCCGTTTTTTTAATATCCTTACACAGTCAGATTTAAAAGTCTATCCTAGGCCAGGCATGGTGGCTCACACCTGTAATCCCAGCACTTTGGGAGGCCAAGGCAGGCAGATCACCTGATGTTGGGAGTTCGAGACCAGCCTGACCAACGTGGAGAAACCCCGTCTCTACTAAAAATACAAAATTAGCCGGGCATGGTGGCACATGCCTGTAATCCCAGCTATTCGGGAGGCTGAGGCAGGAGAATCACTTGAATCTGGGAGGCAAAGGTTGCCATGAGCCGAGATCATGCCATTGCACTCCAGCCTGGGCAACAAGAGCAAAACTCCATCTCAAAAGAAAAAAAAAAAGTCCTAAAGCTATTGCACTACTCCTGCATGAAACCAACTCTCCCAGAACCTAGTCACAACTTCATCTTGTTAAGACCTTTTCTGATATCTCATCTGTAAGATGTATTATTTCTTCCCCATGGAAAATTACCAATGAGACTCATTAATGTTCTAGCCTCCAGCCTGACCTCCTTTCCTGAGATTCATGAGGATGCTGTGTGAATGCAGCAGACAGAGTAAACAGTTCACTGAAAGTCTTGTTTGGGGTAACCCTCTGCTCCCTTTGCATGAGTTACTGTGAGATTACTTTGCCTTTTTGTTTCTTTTGTTAACATTTTTTTCTAATCCTAAAAAAAAGGATAGATTTCAAATCAAAAAGGCGCCATACCTACATTAGTATGTGTTTTCTATTGTATATATTTTGGTTTTACGTTTCTCAAGAAAATAAAAACCCTTGAGCACCCTAGGCAAGCTCTGTATATAGTTGTGAACTGGGCAAAGTTTACCTCTGATTTTCCTCCCATTATGTCTGCAGCCCTCCCTCATATGCTGTGGGCTCCTCAAACCCTGACTCTAACTCTAGCTACTGAAGTTCTCTTTCACCAATTCCAGCATAGTTTTGCTGTCCCCACTCATCAGCCTATTCTTTACATCCCTGTCCTTCTCGCTCATTTGTTCATTTAACCATTCTACACATCTTTACTGAGAACCTACTATGTGCCAGACACTGCCCTAGACGTTCAGGATACAATGGTAAGCAAAATACCCCTACTCTAGTGGAATTGCATTTGGTAAGGGACATGAACAGAAAGCAAGTAAGTAAAATAATTACAAACTGTGGTAATGCTCTGAAGAAACATACCAGGAGGCCAGAGTGAAAATAATAGAAGGATGCTTCAAGGAAGTCAGATAAACCTTTTTGAAATCGAAAGGGTGGTAAAAGGCCAGTCATGAATACTAGAGCCAGCCACTTTCAAACTTCCTATTAATTTTAATGAATAATTTTATACTAAAATCGTACTCTTGAAATGATTTAAGAGTGTTGGCTTGGGAGTCATAAAAGGCAGTGTTCACATCTAGGTTCTGACATTAGCTATATCTTCCTTTAAAATGTGGATGTTAATAACTAGCCCAAAGGTAGGAGTTAAGAATTAAATGAGACAATGAATGTATAGCACCTTTAACCAATAAGTGCCTATTTTATTAGCTAGCTATTATATAAAAACTAGTCAGAAACATATTGACTTAAAACAGATGCTGACGTGTATACTGGTCAGCTGAAGATAGACTGGCCTAGACCAGATATTACGCTGCTTGAGTTCTGGCATTCTGCATTTATGTCATTATAGAGTCAAGACTGAAGGGATAGCAGCTTCCTTGGGAAAGTATGGCAATGTAAGAGATCAAGGCCAATCATGCAATCACATTTCACATCTTTTAACATTTCTCTGGCCAAAGCAAGGCACAAAGCTGAGCCCAAAGTCAAGGGAATTATATCCTGCCCACCATGAGTCTCAAGCAAATCACATGCCAACCCCAGTATGTAAATATTTTCGAACATAATTTAACCTACCACAGTTACTGTGGTTGATAATAACCTAATATGTTTACCTTACTCAGAAATGTCTACATTTTCATGAGAGTGTTAACACGGAGAAACAAATAAATGGAGTCTACAGCAAATGATTACTATAGAGTAAGAAATAGTTGTTTTATTCAATAATTCACTGACCATATCTCCATAAACTATTAATTTTATACATTTTAAAATTAGTACTCTATTGGATTTGTCCCAGAAGGTCACAGTTGTATTTTCGTTTTAGAATCATTATTACAGATCCACTGAGATTAAAACATTTTTCACTGGTTGATTCTAACGTAGACTTGATTTTTCAAAAGTGACTTATATATGTATAGACTAACAAAAACAGAGTACTAGAGCAACAGAGTCTATTTAATTATGCTTAGGAACCACATCAAGACTTGAATGATCAAGAAGCTTCTGTGCAATCCTTCCACGTAACTTCAAGCCAACCACTCAGACTCATTATTTTACAGAAGAGGAAAAGAAAAAAATGGAGAATCATCCACATAGATAATAACCATCAGGAGCTGAGACATACTCCTACTCTCCCTGGGGGTACAGATACTAAAATACATTATAGCCTAATTCCTGATGAAATCAATCCACCCAAGTTGCCTTATATTGGTGCCAAGAGAGTTCAGGGAGAATAGTTTCCTGTATGCCAAAATCCAAGCCTGACAGTAGCTTTCTGGGGCTCCCTTCACGGTGCACTAGAGCTTCGGAATCACAGAAAGAGCTGAAAAGTTGTCTGGAGACAAAAAAAAAAAATTACCCCTCCCATACCGTACTTGCTTTTATAAAAGAGCAAGTAGGGCCTAAAGTGAACAAAATTGCCAAAGATCATATCTGAGTTTTCATTCACAGGCCTTTGAGGGCCTGTTTATCCCAGGGATGGAAATTGACTTTATAAGGTACTGAGTTGGAATCATTTTATGTTTGATCTCAATAAAGATGTGTTAATTTTCATTATTCCTCAACCATGAGTGAGGAGAAAAATCAGCATCATGCTGTTTAATTACACTCAAGGAAATAACTTGCCTGCTTAAAAATCTCTGACTCCGTGTCTCTTCCCCAACAGCCCTGTTCTAGAGATGCTTTAAATATACAAAGCAAAAGTTATTTTATATTGAGAAGACAAAGAACATCAAAAAGGACATTTTTGGAATATCTGAGTTTTTAATAGCTATTTTCTGAGAGAACGAATTGGTAGTTTCTGTTCTGGTCCATTGCCATATTTTGTTCTTTTTATTTTTCCAGATCAGAAAATACATACTTGAAGTTTTGTATTAACCTGAAACATACACCTAATAAGGTTAAGGCAAATTTGTGGGTATAATAAATTAGTGTGTGTGTTTGTTACAGGTATCTGGTAAAGTTAGGAAGTCTAGCCAGAAATGAAACTGCAGAAATTGCCTGTCACTAAATGAGGAAAAGGCTGGTGAGCCATCTCAAGCAGTTTGAATTTTCTCCCCAGGACACTATGAAGCTACTGTGTAGGAAGTCTAGAAAATTCCTCAAAGGATAATGGAATGGGTATATAATATAATGTCACTCTGAGTTGAACTAAGATGTTTGTTATGACCTTAAAATGCTGTTGCATGGCATAAAAATGGATTTAAAAGAGCTCTTGGAGAGAGAGGCTCCTAAAAGGAGGAGACAGCTGGGAATAATAACACCCAGCTGTGAGGCCCCACTCCTACCCTGTTAAGGCAGTTAGACCCTATACCCACACTAGGTCGTAGATCACTAATTCTTCCTTTTACAAAGTAAGTGTCACAACCACTACTTACCGTCGTTGGGAGAGTTAAATGAAACAATGCATTAATGTACAAAACCATGTTTTGTAATCTGTCATATGCTAATCCATCAGTAAAACCTGTCAGCTCTACCTTCAGATCCAGAATCTGACACTTTCACCACTTGTGTAGTCCTCATGCTGGTCCAAGCCACCTTCAACTGTGACTGGAGTTTTGCAATTACCTCCTTAGAGGCTCTCTGCTTCCGAAACTCTTGCCCGGACCTCCAACTCCCTTCAGCCTATTCTTTACAGTGTGACTGGAGAGACACTTTTAAAATATCTGTCAGAACATGTCACTCCTCCACTCAAAAACCTACCAGTGGCTTCCCACTTTCACTCAGAATAAAAGCCAAAGTCTTTACATACGTGTTCTGGCCACCTCACAGCCCCCACTACTCTGATTTTATCTTCTTCATGGGCTTTCTTCCTGTTCACCGAACAATCCAAATACGTTCTGGTCTTTGTGACATTGCACTTGCTGCTCCTCTGCCTGGAATTATCTTCCTACAGAAGATGTAGACGTGGCTTTGGGCACTCTGGGCAATGAGCAGAGGCTGAAAGAATTTGGAGCAGCAAGCTAGAAAAGGCCTAGATTATCATGAGGGCTTAGAAGACAAGACTGGGGAACGTTTGAAACTTTTTAGATATTCGTTAAGTGGTCATGACTAGAATGCTGATAGAAATATGGACAGTAAAAGCCATTCTAAGGAGGTTTCAGATGGAAGTGAAGAACAAGATATTGAAAACTGGAGCAAAGGCTATCCTTGTTGTAAACTGGCAAATAAATTGGCTGAACTGTGTCCAAAGGAATAATTTAAAGGCAGAGCTTATACTTAAAATGGAAGCAAAGCAGAAAGATGTGGCAAACTTAGCCTTGTCACATAAAGAGTGAAAAAGTTTGTTCAGGAGAGGAAACTAAGGGTGTAGTCCAGTGACCATTTGCTAAAGAGAGCAGCATGGAAAGAAGGGAGCCAGGTGATGGTCTTCAAGACAACAGAAGAAAGACCACAAAGGCATTTCAGAAATCTTTGAGGCTGCCCCTCCTATCATTAAGCCCAGAGGTCTAGGGGGAGCAGAATGATTTCAAGAAACAGGCCTGGAGTGCTCTCAATGACCTCACTGCCCAAGATCATCTTGAGACCCTTCTCACTGAAACCCAGAACAGTGCTCTGTGGCCATCCCAGCCATGGTTCAAGGGGTCCCAGGTACAGCTCCAGAAAGTACAAATTATGAACCTTGATAGTGTACATGTGGTGCCAATTCTGCAGGCTTACAGAAAGCAAGAGCTATAGAGGTGTGGCAGCTCCTACCCAGATTTCAAAATATCATGGGAAGCCTGGGGTCCCAGGCAGACTTGATGCAGAAGCAGAGCCACTGAAGAGAGCCCCTGCTAGAGTAATGCCAAGCAGAAATGAGGGGTTGAAGCTGCCATATAGTCCTCACTTGGGCAATTCCTAGCAGAGCTGTGGGAATGAGGCCATTGCCAAGTCCCCACTAGGGCAATGCCTAGTACAGCAGTAGGAGCGGGGCTGCCACTGGGACCCCAAATGTGTGAACTCACAGGCAGCATGCAATGCCTGCCTAGGAAAACTTCAGGTAGTTAACTCTAGCTCGTGGGATCAGCCATGTGGGCTTCACTCAGCAAAGCCAAAAGAGCTGCGCTGCCGGAGGCCCTGAGGGCACAACACCAACTCCAATATGTCCAGGAGGTGGCACATAAAGTTAAAAAAATGATTATTCTCCAGCTTTAAGATGTAATGCCTGCCCTACTGGGTTTTGGACTTGCTTGGGTGTGTTATCTCTTTCTGTTGGCCTACGTCTCTCCTTTTGAATGGGTATGTCTTACCCTTTGCCTGTATACCACCACTGTATCTTGAAAGTTGATAATTTTTTTGTAATGTTAGGGCTCACAGATGGAACTCTGGATTTTGGACTTTTGAGTTGGTGCTGGAATGAATTAAAACTATAACTATGGCGATGGAATGAATGTATTTGTATATGAGAAAATTTTTTGTTTTGGGGGGCTAGAAGCAGGATGCTATGATTTAAATGTCCTCTCCAAAACTCATCTTGAAAGTTAATCCCCAATGTGGCAGTATTGAGAGGTGGGGCCTTTAAGAGGTGGTTGGATCATGAGGACTCTGCCCTCATGAGTGGATTAAATCATTTATGAATTAATGAATTAATGGGTTGATGGATTAATGGGTTATCATGGGAGTGGAACTGGAAGCTTTATAAGAAAAAGTAGAGTCCTGAATTAGAATGTTAGCACACTCATCCGCCTCACCACGAAATGTCCTGTGAGGCCTTGGGTCTCTGTAGCGTCTCCAGCAAGAAGGCTCTCACAAGATGTGACCCCTTGATCTTAGACTTCTCAGTCTCCATAACTGTAAGAAATAAGTTCTCTTTATTTATAAAATACTGTTTCAGGTATTCTGTTTTAAGCAACAGAAAACAAACTAAGACAGACCTTAACAGTAAGACTTCATCAGATCAGTCTATATAAAATAAAGGAATTCTTTCATATTGTTACCAAATGCAATTCTTAAATGTCTATTATGATGCTAACTTGACGTTGGCTTTTGTTTATTCTGTCTTTTCAGATCTTCTTACTAGAAAAGTAACTTGTGTTAGGAAGTCCTAGATTACAGTATTCAATTTACATCTCTAAATTCCTGTCTAGCTCTATTATTTTGATACCCTTTAGCGCCTCTTCATATTACATCTATACAGTGCTATACTTTCAGAATTTCCTCATGCAAAAATATTACAGGTCTGCTCTGTGCACCCCCTGATAGCCTCATCCTTTTTTTTTTTTTTTTTTTTTTTAGCTCAGTCTCAGCTGATTGTTTTGAAATATCCAGTTATCCGCAGATTAATCTGATCCTCTTATGGAACTAATGAAGGTCAGCCAGGCAGGAGACCCATAATCTTCATAAAATAATAATAATAAATTCCACACTCCCCATGCCCTCTATTTTATTTTACTTTTCTCTGTTACATGTGTCACATCTGGTACACTGTATATTTATTGCTTTATTTATTGCTCATCTTCATCTTCTAAGATATAGTCCAGGAAAAGAACTCTGCTTTGTTCACTGAAGCACCTCTATTGCATGGGACAGCAGACATAATAAATACTCCATAAATATTTGTTAAAAATATTTGAAGTAAATGGATAAATATAAACTATGAATGGAAATTTTCAGGAAGTCTTTACAATAGCAATTAGATTTTATAAGCCTTTATATGTAACATCCTACCCCTTTAAAATTACCTGTCTCCTCTTCTGTTTTATCTTTTCTTTGCAATTGCCTTGGAGATCAACTTTGAAAGGGAAATTAAAGTGCATACACACAAACACACACTCCCAGAGACACAGAACAAGATCATCATTTTGATCTACCTGTTATAGGATGCTAAAAAGATAACAAGCACTGGCCGGGTGCGGTGGCTCATGCCTGTAATCCCAGCACTTTGAGAGGCCGAGGCGGGTGGATCACGAGGTCAGGAGATCGAGACCATCCTGGTTAACAAGGTGAAACCCCATCTCTACTAAAAATACAAAAAACAAAACAAAAAAAAACTAGCCAGGCATGGTGGCAGGCACCTGTAGTCCCAGCTACTCGGGAGGCTGAGGCAGGAGAATAGCATGAAGCAGGGAGGTGGAACTTGCAGTGAGCTGAGATCGCACCTCTGCACTCTAGCCTGGACTACAGAGTGAGACTCAGTCTCAACAACAACAACAAAAAATCACACACTGTGCTAAGCATTTTACATGGATGCTTCCATAGTCTCTCTAGTAAAAACATTGAATAGCTTTCCCAAGTGCTCCACAGAGAGCAGATTTGAATGAGGCAGTCAGACCCTACAGTGAGGCTTTTAACTGACATGGCATCTACCTTAGGCTTCATCAGTCTTGCAATCTCCTCTTGAATACATAGCAATAACCCAGTGCATTTGTTTTCATGATGGTGTAATATGTCTCACTGTGATAACTCACAGTGAGCTATCGAATCATTAGCAGCTAGGGCTTCCCCATATATGTTGTTTGTTCTGTTAGATTTGGGGAAAATGAGAGGATTTAACAGCATATACTGCATTTAACCAGGATGCAGAAAATTAATAACCTTGGAATTCAGTAAAACTATGGTCAAAATATCATTTAACTAATTCTTGTGCTAGAATTATATTTGTCATCCATTTGTAATTCGGGAAAAGATAAAGGCTTTCTATGGACTGAAGAGAAGACTGAGAGGCAACTGTGTTAGGAAAGTTAGAGAGCTCTTCAGCCAGAAATGTGAGATTACTTGAGCAGGAGAATGGGGGAAGAGCAGAGATTGAGGCAGGAGAGGAGAATGAGGGAAGAAGGAAGATTTCAGAGAGGTTTTGAAGAGATGTAGCCAATAAAATGTTCTGAGTTAATGGCTGGGGGGGAGAGAAGTGGTGAAAAAATGGGAAGCAACTCAATGGCCCAAGAGGTTTCTACTTGTGTCTGGATGGGCAGTTGGATGGTATCTTTAGTTGAGCTAAGCAGTTACTGTCTAGTAATGTCAGTTTCATTGATATTAACTAGTGATCTAAGAGTTAATAATCTAGTTATAAGTTCACCATGCTGCACTATCCTGAAAATTTTGGTTTATTCACATAAATATTATTAAAATATCTGTCAAATGTTAACTGAAATCTAGGTACCTTTTGTCTACTCATTCCTCTTATCTACCAGTCTTATAACTGGAAACAGTTACTTTATAACATAATCTAGTATCATACAAGAAAATGTAATATATAATATAATATATAATAATCCCTGTTATTACCAGCTAACCAGTATTGAGCACTTACTATGTGCTGCACACATTGTCTATTTCTAGCCTCACAACAAATGTATGAGTTAAATGGGATTGAAGTAAGGCTAAGTAACTTGTCAAGTTCATATGTAAGTAGAAGCCAAGATTTAAACTAATGTAATTTGAATCTAGACTCCAAACCCCTAACAAGTAAAGTATCTTGCCTTTAGGTTTGCTTTTTTTTACTGTCTCCCAAATCATTTGTTAAATTATGAGAGACTTTTCAACATCTATAACTATTTTTCATGTAATTTCCACTAATTATACTTGCTTTAATATATGTACAGACAAAACACCATTTTTAAATACGTGAAGATAAAGCACATTCTTTTAATGCATTCAAATAAATTGGAATTACATGCATTAGCAGCTTAATAAAATAAGAATATTTCTTTTTATTCTTCTCTAAATTGCTTATTTTTTTCTTATCACTTTTTGTGATGGAAATTCTCACACTTAAATATTTGCCTTGATACACATAATTAAATTCAGAACAATTCAACTTTAAATGGCTAAATCTTGCCAATACTAGATTTAATGCATAAACTACTTGGATGGACTAAAATGGCATATAATTTTTGAATATCATTACTGAAACTCTACTGTCTGCTGCCTGAGCCTACTGTGCCAATTTGATAGATTTTTAAAAGAAAAAGCTCTTTGATTTGGAAAGACACAGCAAAAAATTGACATGCATGAATTTGGCATTTTATCACTCAAGTGAATATGATAATGATGGTATCATTAGGCAAAATAATAATGTGACAGTTTCATATAATGAAGGAACACTTCTGTGCCAGAGAATTTAAATGTCGAGCACCTGGATTCCCAGATGTTTACCAGTTTCAGTCATGCAAAACCCTCTACTAACCTGTGCTCCCTGAATAATAATTTTGAAGGCATTGGGTAGTTATAGAGCAGAGGCCAAAAGATATAATCATTGCTGGTGTAGGGGGAAGTAAATTCCCTCGTTCATTTGTTAATCTGTATTTACTAATTAGCATAGCCTAATTTGGATTACTGTAGAAAAACAGGAAATGGGGTTGTAACCTTTATCCTCAGATACTTTTTAAGTATTCCTTTGGAAAGGAGGCTTTCATCTCTTATCCATATGTAGTTCTTTAGATGTAAACAGGAGGGAGGGGAAGGGAGGGGAGGGGAGGGGAGGGGTTTTCCTGTTAGGATTGGATCCTCCCCCTCCCCAGTTTGGAAACAATCCCATTCTCCCCCTATTGTCCCATGATTACAAGTTTACAGAAGCCTCGAGATTTGTATGGAAGCCAAGTTCCTCAGTGTCTTGGTGTTTATTCACCCAGTTACTGTGATTCAAAGGTGTCTTGGCACATGGTGGAACAGGTGAAGTCATTACTAAACTTCCTCCTTCCTTGTCCTTAGAAGGACAACGTCCTGCCTTATTTTTAGTTAAGAGGCACAATATAATAAGTTAGCAATTTTGACCTGTTGAGAATCAGCTTTGCTCAGGCAGTGGTGAGTTGTTTTTGTTCAGTTCTTCAAAGCAATCACGTGGCACACACCTGATTACTGACAGTCAACGTGTATGGTACCAACTTCCTTCTGCCCTTTACAGAATGACCTTCTCACATAGAGAGTTCTAAATTCCAGTTCTCTAAAAGATTCATGTAAATTCAGAAAACACCTAAGTAATCCTGATGGTAACAAATCATTTCATTGATCATGCATGCAGCAGTGGTTCAATCTTGGCTGCCCCTCGAGATCATTTGGAGAGCCACAAGAGCAAGGATTACTGGGTCCCTCCTACAAAGATTCTGCTTTAATTGGTCTGGGTTATGGCCCAGGATTCAGCATATTTCAAAGATCCTAGGTGATTCTAATGTGCAGCCAAAATTGAGCTTTTCTGGTCAAGAGGCTTAGAAACAACTCAGTCAACAGGTGCTCAGTATTTGAATCACCTTTTGGACATTGGTTGTTATTTTCCACATGTATACTGACTTCACTAAGTTAATTACTTATTTAAAATTCTCAGAGCACAGCAAAGCACTGTCTGTGAATATCAATTTGTTGAGGAGTCCTGCTGTAGGGCAAAATATTTGATTTTTGTTTATGTTTTAAAAAATCAATCTAAGCTTATTTGAAAGACATTTAGAAAGGACACCCAAGTTTTCTGTCTTAGGACCACTTTCTACTATTGTCATTTGTAGAAGCTAAAAAACAAAACAAAAAAAAAAAAACTTTTTTTCTGGCTATTAGGTAGAATAATTTTAATGTATAAAAATTATAAATGCTACCAATTTGTTTCGTGTTCTTAATACAGTGAAAAAAGGTAACTTACCTACTTTGATTAGGTTCCTTATCATCCTAGAAGTTGGGCCTGAAACTGTGACGTTCAAGGGAATAAAAAGACAAACAAGCAGTCCCGGCTTCATATAGAAGTCAAAGAATTTCTAGATGTACATAAAGAGTTTATGTTTAAAGAAAATTTCACACTTCATCTATAGGCATTCCTATCTTAAAAATGAAAATTGTATTTGAATGATAAATGTTAGCATTTGATTTAAAAATGTCACTTGAATTCAGAAAACTTGGCATCTGATATTTGTAGCCAGATGTCTAGGTCAAAGTATCTTGTAGTATTATCTCAATATCTGGATCCTTTCCTGATTCAAAGAATTAAAACTCTGAAATAAATAGAAATTCAATGTATGTAATGTGTTTTGCTTAAGTGAATGACATATGTTTTTCAGATTTTCTTAGGCTTAAGATTGCATCATTTCCATTTTTTTGTTTTGTTTTTGTTTTGTTTTGTTTTGTTTTGTTTTTTGAGACAGAGTCTCGCTCTGTCGCCCAAGCTGGAGTGCAGTGGCATGATCTCAGCTCACTGCAAGCTCTGCCTCCCGGGTTCACGCCATTCTCCTGCCTCAGCCTCCCAAGTAGCTGGGATTACAGGCACCTGCCACCACACCCAGCTAATTTTTTGTATTTTTAGTAGAGATGGTTTTTCACCTTGTAAGCCAGAATAGTCTCGGTCTCCTGACCTTGTGATCCGCCCGCCTTGGCCTCCCAAAGTGCTGGGATTACAGGCGTGAGCCACGTTGCCCGGCCGCATCATTTCAAATTTTTAAGCCCAGGATAAATTAATTCAAGATTCATTTATAAATCATCCCATGGGCTTTCCAAGTTTTTCTAGAAAAATTCACAAGTTATAGGTGTACATGACTGAGCCTAGAGAAAGGCAGAGATGTACCTCAACCTGTCCTGCCTAAAAGGTCATTCCAGAGTCAGAGGCCAGTACTTAGGACAGTAGGAGAAAGGATATCCTGAGAGACTGAGTAATGAGGAAATTGAGCTTCCCTCAGCTTTGTCTGGGAACTGATTTTAAGCTTCTGATACTAATGCCAGACAATCAGTCTTGGTTCAAATGTTGCCAAGACTAGAAAGCCTCATATCTCTATAGTACATCTACCTCTTCTATGATTTTTAGGGTCATTTGCCACGTGTTACTGTGACTTATATCAGCTTATAGCTCTCCTATTAGATTACTTAAATAACCGGAATATTTAGCCAACATACTATCATAACCCTTTCCTTTAATATATGAACCAAATGTTCTGCCTCCAAAGTATATCCTGATTCCCTCCCCTTCTTTCCAATTCCACTGCTACCATCTCAGTGGAAATACTGCATTCAATGAGGCAGATGAGGAGCTGCTCTCACAAAGCTTACATTCTAGTGGAAGGAGACAGACTTTCCTTTAAGCCCTTTGCAATATTTCTGAGGGATAATCAGGCTAGGTATTACATCCATCTGATGATATACAGCTCTGAATTATCATTTCCTCTAAATGTACTCTGACACAGCGTCCTTCCTCATGATCTCTTGTCCACTCTTGCTACCCTCTTACCTCCACTCAATCTATTTTTTAACACAGTAGTTAAGTAATCTTTGCTCTTTGATCACATTGTTTCTCTTCTTAGTTACCTCCATTCTCTTCTCTTAGGATAAAACTCAAGTTCTTCACCACAACCCTTCTCCCCAGCCTGACTTGACATCATTTCTTCCACCTCTAGGCCTCATTTCAATGTCTCAAATTTGCTAAACTTGTAGCTATTTCAAGAGCCTTTGAACTTGTCTTTCCTTGTGCTTGGAAATTGGTTTTTGTCCATGTATTCCACATATCAGTGCATGTTATCTATTACTGTGTGACAAATTATTCAAAATCTAGTAGTATGACACAATAAATTTTAATGTATTGGGGCAGGGGTGGGGTCAGAAATTTGGGAACAACTTTGTTGAATGATTCTGGCTTGAGGTCTCTCATGAAGGTGAAGTCAAGATGTCAGTGAGGGTTGCAGGCATCTGAAGGCTTGACTGGGGCTGAAAGATCTACCTCCAAGATGGATCACATATGTAGCTGCTGGCTGGAGGCTTCAGTTTTGCTCAATTTTGGCAAAAGGTCTTAGTTTCTTACCACAAAGCCTTCTCCTCAAAGTTGTTTGAGTGTCTTCCCAACATGACAGCTAAGTGTCTCCCAGAGTGAATAATCAGAGTTAGAGAAGAAGCCACAATGCCTTTTATGACCTAGTCATGCTTTCACTATATTCTCTCCATTAGAAGTGAATTAGGAAGTCCTTCCCACACTAAAAGGAAGAGAATTCTTTTCTATCTTTTGGAGGAAGGAATGTAGAAGAAGTTATGAACATATTTAAAAACTATCAAAATTACTGAAATTTAAACTTAAGTTTAGGAAGGAGGAAGCTTAGATGTACTTTACGTGATCATATTAAATAAAAAGCTTTCCAAGTCACATTCTATTTATCTCTGTTTTTTTTTTTTCACTTTGCACCATGTGTCATTCTCTTAAATTATCTTGTTTATTTCTTGTCTGTCTCCTCCCACTAGAATGCAAGATTTATGAAAGCAGCTCCTCATCTGCTTCGTTCAATGCAGTATTTCCAGTGCCTGGGAACATGCCTGGCACAGAGTGGTGTTCAGTAAATGTTTCTTGTATGAATGAAACTGACTATATTCCTCATTTCACTGACATGAAGAGTCTAGTGCCCTTTGCAATATTTCTGAGGGATAATGAGGCTGGGTGTTACACCTATCTGGTGATATGCAGCTACGAATTATTGCTTCTTCTATAATGCTCTCTCCTGACTCACTCTCTCTCTTCTTTAGATGTCTCTCCCTTCTCCACACTGGTCTGCTCCAGCTGCAGATACCATTATTGCTCCTGCTTTATCCAAAGCACCATTAATGTAAATTGTGAGCAATGCATTTACCTGAAAGTTTGGGAATTTACAGTGGGAAAACACAGAATTGGTAATTGCTAAAAATTACAAACCAGCCCTCACATTTTTTTTTTCCGTAGGGGGGGCTTATCATCATGGTTTCACTTTTATTTTTTTCTTTTTTTTTTTTTTTTAGTTTTAAGTTTTGGGATACATGTGCAGGACGTCCGGGTTTGTTACATAGGTAAACTTGTGCCATGGTGGTTTGCTGCACCTACCAACCCATCACCTAGGTATTAAGCCCCACATGCATTAGCTATTTATCCTGATGCTCTCCCTCCCCTGTCCCCACAACAGGCCTCAGTGTGTGTTGTTCCCCTCCCTGGGTCCATGTATTCTCATTGTTCAGCTCCCACATATGAGCGGGAACATGCAGTGTTTGATTTTCTGTTCCTGTGTTAGTTTGCTGAGGATGATGGCTTCCAGCTTCATCCATGACCTTGCAATGGACATGACCTTATTCCTTTTTATGGCTGCATAGTATTCCATGGTGTATATGTACCACAGTTTCTTTATCCAATCCATCATTGATGGGCATTTGGGTTGATTTCATGTCTTTCTTATTGTGAATAGTGCTGCAATAAACAAATATGTGCATGTATCTTTATAATAGAATGATTTATATTCCTTTGGGTATATACTCAGTAGTGGAATTCCTGGGTCAAATGGTCTTTCTGGTCCTAGATCCTTGAGGAAATGCCACACTGTCTTCCACAATGGTTGAACTAATTTACATTCCTACCAACAGTGTAAAAACATTCCTCAGCCTTGATATTTCTTAAAGCTCCCTGGCCATCTCCGCCAGAGGGATTTTCTCATGGACTTCCTTCTTCCTTGATGTTGAAGACCCCACTACCACTCTATCTTAAGGCTTTTTCTTGTCTGTTATCCTCTCTTAATTCCAGAGGCTTAAAATTTATCCTTTCTTTCATCAGCTAAGGGAAAACAAAATATTTTGGTTACTTTATGATGTGGAAAAGTCAATTCTTTATCTCAATGACTCCAGTTCCACATTAAGACATGGACCTATTGTCATAAAACTACAAAGGTCCATTAAAACTTTGTCTTAAACAATAATTAATTCATCATTGGACAGAATTTGTCTTTAATCAAACACTAAACTAGTTACTACTGTGAAGTGATTTTGCTGATGAAATTAAGGCAGGTGATCTTAAAATAGGGAGAGCATCCTGGATTATCCATTGGGCCCTATGTTATCACATGAGACCATAAAATCAAAAAAGGAAGGTAGAAGAGTGAGAGAGAGAAAAAAAAAAAAAAGTTCATGCAGGAGAGGAGGTCAGAGAAATTGGAAGCATAAGAAAAACTTGACCTGCCATTACTGGCTTTGAAGATCATGGGGGCACTAACCAAGGAATACAGGTGGCCTCTGGAAGCTGAGAATGGGCCCTGGAAGACAGTCAGCAAGGACACAAAGACCTGAGTCCTCCAACTGCATAGAACTGATGTGCCACAACCTGAATGGGCTTGAAAAATGATTCATCTGCAGAGCTTCTAGACAGGATTGCAGTCCTGCCAACACCTTGATTTTTGTCTTGTGAAACTCTAAGCAGAGAACCAACCGAGCAATGCCATGCTCAGATTTCTGATCTACAGAAACAGATAATACATGAGTGTTGTTTTAAGCTGCTATTTGCAGTAATAGGACCTTATATGTATTAACTTGTTGAATCTTCACAACACTATGAAAAGTATGTTATAATTAGTTGCATCTTATAGATTAGGAAACTGAGACACAGAAATATAAACTAACTTGACCAAGGTTATCAAGTTAACTAACATAACAAAGACTACTTATAAGTGGTAGAAACATGGTGTTGAACCTAAGAGTTTGGCTCCAAAGTCTTCCTCTTAACATATATATTTTAACATATATATTAGACTGCCTCTCATGCAAAAGGTCAGCTGGTCATTCAAGAGCTACTCTCTTTCTCCCTCCTCTGTTTTTTCTTTTTCTCTTCCTCCTTTTATTCTTTACTTCTAAATATTAGTGCTTGAAATAAATCCAGAGACTCAAATAGCCTTTTATGCTTAGGCCATCTTGATTAGGGAAAGGAGAGGGTTCAATATCTTCTTTTGGTTTTTCTGTTCATGTACATTTTAGAGAAATCTGAGGCAGAAAGTTATTTCTGTAAATCCCCACTTCGCCAGGTTTAACAAAGAAGTCAGTCCATCAGTTATTTCAATACCAGTGTTTTTGAAACTTAAAGACTATAGAATATTTTGCATTGTTTTTATGCCCTAAAAAATTAACCAATATAGGCCGGGCACAGTGGCTCACGCCTGTAATCTCGCACTTTGGGAGGCCGAGGCAGGCGGATCATGAGGTCAGGAGATGGAGACCATCCTGGCTAACACGGTTAAACCCCGTCTCTACGAAAAATACAAAAGAATTAGCCGGGCGTGGTGGCGGGTGCCTGTAATCCCGTACTCAGGAGGCTGAGGCAGGAGAATGGCGTGAACCCAGGAGGCGGAGCTTGCAATGAGCCAAGATGGCGCCACTGCACGCCAGCCTGGGTGACAGAGAGACTCCTTTTCAACAACAACAACAACAAAATTAACCAATATATAGATACAGGATGGTTGTAGAGGCAATAAAATAATGTTCTAAGCTAAATGCTATATTTCATTTCAATGTAATTTTTAATCCTAGAATTTTAAGGAATCCAGTTTGAAAAGTACTTGTCTATACAAGGGGTTTCCAAGCACTTTCAGAGTATAGGTTTTATTTCCATTGCAAACTCAGAGTCATTCGTAATGTTGGGTAATATTTTCAGGTTAGCATTGTCAATTTTATTATTTATTTATTTATTTAGACAAGATCTTACTGTGTTGCCCAGGCTGGAGTGCAGTGGCACTATCATGGCTCACTGCAGACTCGATCTTCTAGGCTCAAGTCACCCTCCCACCTCAGCCTCCCAAGCAGCTGAAACTACAGGTGTGTCATCACACTCTAATTTTCTTAATTTTTTTTTTTTTTTTTTTTTTGTAGAGATAGGGGTCTTACTATGTTTTTCAAGCTGATCTTGAATTCCTGGCCTCAAGTGATCCTTCCACCTTGGCCTCCCAAATTGCTGGGATTACAAGTGTGAGCCATCATGCCCTGCTGGAGTTAGTGTTGTCAATTTTAAAAAGACAGACTCATCCTACATTTATATAGAAAGCATGGATACATTATTAGAATATTACATTTGCTGCAGACAAAGCTAAAAACATTGATGAAGAGAAGGATGACCCAACACTTACATGGAAAGATGATACCTTTGGTAAAGATGACACTCTGTTGGATGGCCTCTCTTTTCCCTAGCAGTCAAGATTTAATGTACTCTGCCTGTGCTCTCTTGCCTAGTTTCCCACCTTCCCAGCAACTTGCTACCCACATATTTGTATTTGCAAGATGATTAGTCAACGTTCAGAATCCACTCTGCCTGGGCTGGCCTTCGAAAGAATTGAGCGTGAGATCATTAAATATGAATGTGGTGTGCAAATAAGCTCTACAGACACATGGAATCTGTAAATTTAGTAAAGGAGGATTTGAGTAAAGGAAGTTTGAATTAGGATATGACTCTTATTCTGACAGATTCCTGGTAACTTCTTCCTCACAAAACCCATCTGAAAAATTTTTAACATTAAACAATTGTCAAGAAGGCAGGATAATACCAGTTGTAAAATCTATGTACCTGAATTGAAGGACAGAACCACCTATCAGGCCTCACCTCAAGCTTATTCTTTTAAAATACAGTATTTTCTCCTTTAGGTCAGACACAAAGGTGGCCTACAGAAATTATGCATTTATTAGTCTCCCATTTATTTTATACATATATTAGTGAATATTAAATATATACTTATATACTAACAAGTGTTCCATTTATACTGTTTTATCCTCTGCAAAGCCGAGATAATTTTTAAACATAGGAGACACTTAGAGTATATCTTCTTAATTCAATTAAATGTAATGGTAAATCTACTTTTTAGCAAGTTTGATTATAAACATATTATAAGCAGCATTAAAAGGTAACGGGTAGAAACTCATAAATAGCTAGCAGCAAGAAATAACAAGGAGGAAAAAGACTCAATTATTTTTCTGAAAACTGAACAAGGCTCATTTAGTGTAATGGTTAATCGTTCTTCCCAGATCAAGAGCTCATCTGTATTATTGCAGCCCTAAACCTTTGTGTTCCAGAATTATTAAGAAAGCCAAATTGTGATCGATATACTCTGCTTAATGTGATAGAGGATTGCACAAATATAAAAGAAGTTTATATCTAAAAGATTAAAACTGTCAATCAAAATATTGCACTTTAATTACCTAAACCATTGACTTGTATGGAAAATCTAATTCTTAGTTTTCTCTGATTTAGTGGCTTAATGCAAATTTATTGCCCTACAATTCTGCAGGTTAGAAGTCCAATACTTGTCTTACTGAGCTAAAATAAAGGTGTCAGCAGAACTGTTTCCTTCTGGGGGCCCCATGGGAGAATCTGCTTCCTTGCCTTTTTCAGCTTCTAGAGGCCGCCCACAGTCTTTGGCTCTTGGTGCCATTCCTTCATGTTCACAACATGAAATAGCAAGTCTGGTCCTTCTCTTATAGCATCACTCTGACCTCTTCTGTCTCACACTTCCACTTTTAAGATTCTTTGCATTTACAGTGGTCCCACGTGGATAATCCGGGATAAACTCCATAAGGGATTAACATCTTATTAGCAATCTCAATTCCATCTTCAACCCTAACTCCCTTTTCACACAAAAACCTTTACATATCCACAGTTTCTAGGAATTAGGATGGCGACATCTTCAGTGCAAGGTAAATAGGACATTGTTCTGCTGAACACAGGTGTTACATATTCAATTAGGAACTTAACTAAAGTTTATCAAAATAACTCAGAAAATATACATATGGGATATCATCAACATAATAAAATAATCAAAATAATAATATTCACCACACATGGTTATTGTGAAAATTAAATGGGGAAACATTTGTGAAAAATGGGAAGCCATAAATTCCCTTTAAACTTAAGTGAATGTAATGAATCTATGCAGTAAAAAGAAAGTTCTGAAATCCACACTGGGTTCTTGGCCAAGATCTTAGACTTGCCAAGATGCCTGCTCTAGTAGTTGGTTTCAATGATAAAAGGCTCTGCAGCAATATAACCATTGTTTTTATTACCTATTCAAACTGTGCTCCTACTGTTATCACTCTCTTGGGAGGAGGAGACAGATGCTGATACCAGGATGAAGTCATAGAGAAATTTTTCTGAAGCCCTCCAACTGAATGAGTTCACACCTAATGCCAACCCAGCAGCAGGGTGTTCATCACAATATTCAACAACCACACCTTAGAAGCCAATATCATTTGCCCAAAGCAAAGCTTCTCATAATTTATCCTTACAGTAGAGATTTCTGTCTAGTGTGCAAAAGCACATATGCTACAAGGATGCTGAAATATTGATCTCTTCAATCCCAATGTGCTTTTCATATATGAGCAATGTCTATGTGGACTATGATGACAAAAAAGAAGCCCTGGATAACATTGCAAGGTCAGATAGGCATGTTGGTGCCCTACCTTTGACCCCGTTTTAGGAACCTAAGCAGCTGTCCAAGGCCTTCTGTGGCACTCTAGTAATTTCAGATAGAAACTTTGCTCTTCCCAGTTTCTTTTCTCTTCAAAGCTGTTATATGTACCACATTCCTTTACATCAGGTATTCTACTTGGAAACATAAAGAATGTCTTGTGCCAAGGAGATCACTTAGATATTGATTCGGTGGTTTTCCATCACCTCCGAAGAAGCATTGCAACCCCTGGGTTTGGAATCCTGAAGAAGTTAGTGATGCTGGTATTTCAGTCCCAAGTGCAAACCAGGGATGAGATGTGTTTGGCTGTCTTCCTCTCTGTCATCACCTGAAGCCTGCTCTGTATATTAGGCCCATTTTCATCCACAATTTTAGACATTCACTGAAATGAAGAATATAACATAAAATACAGAAGTTACAAGTTGCTTAATTAACAGTCAATAAGGGCAATTTCTATTATTGTTTTTGAAGACTAGTTATTTTGAAAATCTTGCCATCAACTCCAGATTTCATTATCTCCATAAAAGAACAACTCCAAATGAGAGTCAAGTGCTTATTGAAGATATGTGATTGCTATATCTGTGTCTGCCTCCAAACCCCTGGTGAGCTGTTTGCAACTAAGAACTGTGGGATCAGCCCTCATCTAGTGTCTTGCCTTAGGATGTAAAATAGCTAACATCATCACTCTAAAAGCTCCTTTCTGCATAAAGGCATCAACTTACAAACCAACCATATGATTTCTTGGGGGCAGATGGATGTATGTATTTATGTTTATACATATGTATTATACATCGAGTGAACACTGGAAAAATATGAAAAAAAAACTTAACAGACATTTCTTTTTAGCCCCACTTTCTCTGAGGTGGCTAAATGAAGGCATTGAAGATTATTTCATGAAATGTGCATTAATATCCTCAGAAACATTTCAGGGGTGCATCTAAAAAGGTAAGGTTACGTTTGGACTCATGCCCTGTTTACCTTAGCAGCAGGCAACCTACCGAACTTAAAATTGAGTTTCTTCCCTAGATCTAACTTCTACATTTCTGTTCCCACTGCAACTGTTACGTAGAATGATGTGTGAGACTCATTTTTTCTGCATCCTCCTGTGAAATATCATACCATGGAGTGGCCCAAATCCCTCATCACTGCTCAAATAGCAGGAATGAGATTCTGTACCTAAGGGAAATTACTGTGGAGGACAGCAAGTACTTTATGTTCCGTAGCCACTCTGAAGAAGGCTTAAGATATCAGAAGGGGTGACAGAGGAATGAAAGAATGTAACTTTCACATATCAGAGAAAACAAGGGTAAGAAGTGAGGTCTGGATATCAGTGAAGGGCCAGAGCAACTCATCATGAGGCATTTTGCTTGAAGTCCCAAAGGAAGAACATAGTATTCCCATTACCAGGGTATAGCACTCACAGTGCTTAATTTTGTCTTTTGGGGGTATGAATAAAACCTCTATTTATTATAAAAACAGCAAAAAGAAATGCCCTCAAATTTCTAGTATTAAAGACTGAATTTGAAGAGGAAAAATAAATAAATACTTAAACAAATAACAAGGATTTACTTTGGAGATTATGACTACGTGAATTCTGTCATAAAGAATTTCACTTTCTAAGCCCCTATATCAATTGTAAGACTAAGGGACCTAAAGAGTGTTCCTTAGGGTAAAAGGTCTTTTAATGTTCTCCCTCCTCCCTAAAGAGTATCAAATTATGAAACTTAAATCACTTGAGAATTACTTTTAAGAACCTATTTTTTGTGTATGTCTCTTTTCTCTGAACTGCAAAATGCTTCAGTGCTCAGGACATCAGTAAACAATTTGAAATATATAGTAATCTCCTACTTCCTTGAGCTCTAGTGATAAGAATCAGACCCAAAAGAGAGATGCTGTCACAAACCAGACTGAATAGTGTTTTCCAGGCCAATTCTTTAGGAGACTCAAAAAAATCTACATTTTGCAAAAAACCAAGCCCACATTCAACAGATCTGCCCTGGGAGTCCTAGGGCATGGTGATGCAGCTTGGAGCCTAGAGTTCTGCCTTCTCATCTGGTCTCCTTTACTTGTGGTGGGCTTCTGGGCTTCAGTTTGCTATTTAGTGAAGTAAATGGATGGAACTAAATGGTCTCTAGATTCTCTTTTGGCTCAGAAGCTCAAAGATTCTTTGACACTTAACACTCTTTTGCATCGGCCCACTCACATACACAAGTGCACATATACACAAAGAAACTTGTTTTTGTTTGGTGCCATTGGTTGGGGTAGTTTGTGATTTTAAGTGAACACCCCTAGCAGCACTGAAGAGTAAGAAGTGATTGTATTAGGCCATCCATCAGCAGTTAAGAGAGCAATTTGGAAAGTCCACTGGGAAGAGAAGAGTTTGCCTGTCAACCCACTATTCACAAGCACTGGGCAATAGAGAAGAAAAAAAAATTCCATATTTATGAGCAGACAAAGGAATGTTAATGAAACACATGATTTAGAACGAAACCTAGACAGTAAAAGAGAGGGACACGTTGAAGAGTTTTTAAGACAAAGGACAAGATTGAGATGGGCAGAAAAAGGCAAATCGGAATTGCACATAGCCACATGAAAAGGGTTACGAGACCTTCAACAGAAAGAGCTGTGCCCATTTTTATATTCCTCACTGAGAAAATGATATTCCTTGACCTGAAAGAAATAACTGTATTTCATATACTTTTACTGATTTGGGAGATGAAAAATAACATTTCTAAAGAACCTTCAGTTATTAGGTAAGGAAGGTCAGACAGTAGCATCTAAGCAGTCTTGAAAGGATGAATTAGAATTTGCCAGAAGTCCAGGTAGGAAAATTTATCATAAATGATAAACTTACAACTCAACCATCGTAATATAATGTATCCTGAGCTTTCTACCTTTTAATTAAAATATTTATGTCTGCAACATATAAGACAAACCTGAAATAATAAAATGGTTTTATTAGGTAAATAACTTTAAAAGTGACAAGCAGAAAAAAATAAGTCATTCACAATTCTTTCAATGGATCTGTATTACCACAAAAGGTCTTGCAAGTGTACTGCCTATTGAGAAATCAGAAATATGCTTTTAAATTAACAATGCTAAGAAATAACAAAAAAGTCACTTGTTTTAGGGAAGTGATCAGTTTTCAGACAAGGCAAGTTTTTCTATTTTTGCTCATTAAATAAAATCTATAGAATACCATTGGTTTGCACTGAGCTCCTGCAATAGGCCCAACAGACAAAATCAAAATGGAGTCACTCAGAGTCACTCAGGCCAATGTTTCATGCTACAAAGTTGAAACTAAATTGCTTATTGGACCTTCCTTCCAAGAAATCAGGAGAGAGAGAATAGCCAAATTTCCAAATAGGCTAATTTTAGCTTGCACGATCAGGAAAGTCCCCTCTGCTTTCGCCTTTGGTTTTGAAATGACCAACCTGCTTTTTGTTCTCTGTTTCTGCTTTCCTTAGACCTTCTTTGTCAATAAAGCCAAGCTCCTCTGTTCAGCTCCTCAGAACACTCAGTTTTATAGAATGAGGTGCTTCTCAATTCTAGAATTGTAAAAATAAGCTAATGGAGATTTTAAAATTGAATTTGTTGTAATTTTGTTTTTCCACACCCTGCACATAGCAATATCTCAAAATCTCATTCTCTTCTCCATGGCTGAAATTAGTTCCCCATCTGGAAAAATTTAATTTCTCCCTTAAGACTATCCAGACACTACTTCCTCTGTGACAGTTCTTCCCTGACGATTCCCAAAGCCTCCAAAAGAGAGATTCATCCTACATGTTCACTTCTGTCATCGTTTATCATCTCATCCACTCAACTCTGAGCACCATGAAGCCAAGGAATATGTTTTGCTCATCTCAGTCCTTCTATGCCTTGGCATGGTGTATGGTCAGAGTTGGTGCTCCAAAAGGATTTTCTTCAATGAATGAAATAAAACTAAGAAAAAACTCATTGCATATTTGCCATTTTTTTTAATTCAGAGACTGATACATTAAAACACACAAGGAGTGAAAGAATTTGTCTTTCTAGGGCATCTATTAGAGGCAGGTCAAGCATCATACATGATAAATTTTCAACTTCACCCATCCACCCTGTTTAGTTTGTGTATTTTGATAAAATATTTTTCAGAAGCATCCATGCATTTGTGTAAGTAAGTTTTACAGATTCCTATTGACCACATTCTAGGTTTTGAAATCAGTGTAGGAAATAAACTCTGGACTACTCACTGTTATGAACTTATTTAAAATTTTTGAACCAAAGCAGAGATAATAAAAAATTACTGGACATTGCCATTACTCCATCCATTCAAAATCCTTTCATCTTCATTTCCTTATCTGTAAAATAAAAATTAACACCTACAGTATGGATTATTGTGAGAATAATAGGAATTAAATGAGAAACATACAAAAGTCTAGACTCTAGCACATAGAAGGTACTTTGTAAATGGTGGCTATCAATACTATTGCAAAGCACATTTGAGGGATTTGGCCTGAACGAAAACATACTACATCTCCCTTCCTCCTTGTGCCCATTCAGAAAAAATATTTCTCATTTTTTTCTCTATGCTTACTTATGTATTAAAGGTTTCATCATATCTGGTAGAAATAGGATTTCAAATTACTATAGTAATGTCTGTTATAATTCTTAGATGATAATCCTCTAGATACAAAGCCAAATAAATTGCCATCAGCTAGAGAAAACACATGGTACAGTTTACCCACTGTGTGATTTAGGTTTAGTTACTTAACCTCTCTGGGCCTCAGTTTTCACACCTGTAAATTGGGGATAATAACAGCATCTATTTCATGAAGTGTTGTAATGATAAAAATGAATGAAAACACACACACACACACACACCCCTCCTAGAATATTGCCTGCATGTTGTAAGTTCTACATAGATGTTTACTTTTAGTATTATTCATTTTAATAAACACTGAACCTACTAAAACAGACAAGGACATACAACACAATCTGATTAGCGATCCATCGATTCTTCATTACTCCAATTTGGGGAGCGAAAATGTCAAGGGTAGTCAGACCCATTCCTGTCTATTGTAGCTTAGAACCACAGCTGGGCCCTAAGAATGTTATCTTGAATAAGAGACCATATGCCCACTTAAGTGAGTCAGGAATTATAGGCTTATAATGTTTTCCTAAAAATGTTTCACTTTGCAATAACCAACTTTTTAACAGAGAAAAAAAGAGAGAGTATTTAAATATAAGAGCCATAGTTACAAATAAATTTCAAAAAGGACTTTCTCATTAAGAATAGAGGTGGAAGAGAAAATATTTACATGGAAACATTTTTCTTACTTTGCCAGCAAATTTCTGAATTCCCATTACCATATCTCTGAGTTATTTTTGATTTCTACATCAAGTTCCTTTGTGTGTTACATCAGAGTTTGTTGCTATGGAGATGTCAGAGATGGCACGGATTCACCAGCATGAACCATTTTCTGAACAATTAAACATCATTCCCTCCCATAAAAGAAACATATGCCTGTCTCACATGTCCTTTGTGTTTCCATTCTGAGAAATAAATATAGATCTCACATTTTTCACTTAAATGGTTGACCATTAGGTGTGGTAGATTTCTTAATAAAATATTATTTACATTTGGAAAAGATAGATCTATTGATAATTTACATTCTGCATAAATATTATTAACCACTATACTGAATAATGTTTTTACAACTCACAAAATTATTACCACCTATGCTATATTATTTGATCCACACAGACTCCAATGACATAGGAAGATATGACCTTATTTTCTCATCTTATAAATGAGCATGTAGAGATCCAGAAAGAATAATCTGCTCAAGGGAAAAATGGAAATATTGGCATGTACACCCGGATCTTTTGATCGTTCCTCCTCAACTTGCTCCATTTCTGCATATCTCAGAACACAAAGTCATTTTCAAGTCTAGTAATTACAGTTTTCTGACAGTATAATTTTCCTCTTCTTCCTCCTCATAACTAATAGCTACTGGGTGGCCACTGTGTTTGGACATTGTCTCCAGTGCTATGTGTCATAGTTATCACACGAAGGTAACTGAGGAGACAATAGCTGCTGTTAAAGGCAATGCATGGAATTCAAATATATTTGTAGTAAAGTTTATTAGTTTGTCACTAGGTACTTTAAGGAAATTAGAAAAGCTCAGTTTAAAGCCACAAAGATTTATCATACAAGCATAAACAATTAAACCACACTCTATGCTCTATTTGTTTTATTCATTGCTTTATCTCCAACACCTAACAGAGTGCCTGACTTGTGATAAACATATGATAAATACTTGTTGAGTGCTAGGTTTTCCACAATTAGTAAATATCTCTGACACACATACATACACAAACACCCTACTGATGCAATTTTCCCATTTTATGTAATATGGGTGTTTCTCGATCTTAAAGAAAAAATTATTCTACATATTTGAAAGTGAAATTCTAATCATGAATACAGGACCTTGGGACAGCCTCTTTGGCAGGCCTTGACTAACCTGCCTGTTTGGAATATCAGTAGGGAAACATCACTGCTTGGGAGACTTTTAAAGAGGAAAATATTTGGTTCTTGCAGATTTTTATTTTTTCTTCTATGGCTCCTTTTTCCTTTCTGTACCTCTGGTCTCTGCTCCAGTCATTTCTTCTTTATATAAAGTGGCTTCATTCTCCTTATCCTCTCCCTTCCTAATGATCAGCTGTCTCTCCCCCACTAAGCTTCCAAGAAAGGCGCCCACTCAATATTCCATGTACTTGTCCTATTTTTCTTTGTTCTCTTTTTTCCCATCCCCCACTGACATTTTCCTGATCTGTGTTCCATTTCCATAGGAAACTTTGAGCTGCCTAGAAGTAATGAACTAACAGGAACTGACATTTTAAACACTAACAATGACTCTATGGGATCCCCTTTAAAATACTGTTTGAAAATCATAACTTACGTGATTTGTTCACTTGTCTATTGTCTGTAACCTCCACTAATATAGTAAAATTCACATGGGTAAAAGCCATGCCTGTCTTGTTCACTACTTTGTCCTTCCATTTCTGTCCAGTCAAAAACCAATCCTGAAGATTCAGATCAAATCCAGATATTCAATAAAGCCTTTTCTAATCACTATTTCATTATGGCGGCCCTAGAACACTGATATAGGAAGATAATCAATACTGTGAATTAGGAATTCAGAGAGAAGAGTTACGGCTTTTAACTTTGTATAGTGATTAGAAAAGGCTTTATTGAATATCTGTATTTGATCTGAATCTTCAGGATTGGTTTTTGCCTGCACAGAAATGGAACTTCAGCAAGAAGACATCTTAGATAAACAGTGTGAATAATGGCCTTCAGCGGTTAAGGTGGCTCCTGTGTCTGAAGACTGTCAGTTCCTCAGTGTGGATGTAACTGGTGCCTGCTGCTCTGTGGCTGCTTTGGAAACTGCAGAGACCCCACTGAGAGAGGGACATGTTGGAAATGTGCACTGGCTTTCATATTATCAATGTTCTTCTCACAGTTCTAGAGCTGATCAGCTCCGTGACCTTGACTGCTTCCAGCATCAAAGTAATGAAGGGATTGGATGGTTTGCCTTTAGAGTGATAAGATTCTAGTGATCTGAGAGTCTACAACGTCTCTGCATCATCTGAGCTGGGGAGTAAAAAGAGAGAGAAGAGTAGGATAAACGAGGCTTAGTTGTGGCAGTCAGGGAGCAGCTGCTCCCCAAACCCTTGGTTTATTGAAAAACTCCTGGAAATATCTACTATCAATAAAATCAGATGAGGTTAAAAAAAATGGGATCAGATATTAACTTAGTTTCAAGGAGAGAACCAAAAAGAGGTCAACATTGCCCTGGGCCTAGTTAGGTAATACAAGAGGTGAGTAGAGATTTACATCTATAACAAAAAAGAGAAGGAGCATTTAAGATAGAAAAACAGAAAAAATGTGAAAGATGAAGGGGAAAAATGAAGTTTTGATAGAGAACAAAACTGCAAAACTAATGAATATTTTGCAATGCATTTTTTGAATGGCTCTGCTGAATGTTGACAACATGCATTTTTAAAAATCCAAACTAAAATCAATTTGGTATTTCACTTTTACTTTTCGTTATTTTTTTTCTCATGCGCGCCATATGTTTTCCTTTTTGATGAGGAAAGTGATTGTGTTAGTAGCCATTGCAGGGTGACCATAGGCTATATAAGAAGATGAGAAAGAACCTAATGAGGGAAAGATGACATAAGACTCCCTTTTTGGGCATCTCTTCTCCTAAATAGCTTTCTGAGCCCATGGATTCACACTCAGTGCTTGGTTAATATTATCACATTCTATTTTTCTACTGGCTTGCAGGTTTTAATTTTTTTCATAATCATTTCTCATTAGGTCCTTTTAGAAATCTGAGATGAATACAGTAGGAATTGTTATCTTTCTTTTACAGATGAATAAACCAAGGATCTCAAAAGAGTGTGCTCCAATTGCCATTAAGTATTAGAGTCAAGTAAAACCAAATCATTTCCTACATTCTCCTGGGGAAATGGAGGTAAGCAGAGTAATAAGAGTTGTATTATATTGTTTTGCTGGTGGAGGGTCTTGCCTCAATGTTGAGGGCCTTGCTTTGGATTAGACTTTGGCTTAAGGTAATGTTGCATCTGGGTTGATCTTCTATGCAGACCACTAAAACCTTCTCCATATCAGCAATATGGCTAACTTTGGTGCAAGAGGCCTAGCTTTTGGCCAGCCTTGGTTTTTGACATGCCTTCTTCACAAACTTAGGCATGTCTAGCTTTTAATTTAAAATGAGAAACATGCAACTCCTCTTTTCACTTGAACAGCTTGGAGGCCATTGTAGGCTTACTTATTGGTCTAGTATCAGTATTGTTGTGTCTCAGGAAACAGGGAGGCCATAGGAGAGGGAAAGAGATGGGAGAACGAACAGTTAGTGGAGCAGTCAGAGCAAATACAACATTTATCAATTAAGTTTGCCATACGGTAGTAACATCTATGATCACTAGTCCCAGGTGACCACAAGAGATATAATAATAACAAAAAAGTTTGAAATTGCAAGAAGTACCAAATGTTACACAGAAACATAAAGTGAACACATGCTGTTGGAAAAATGGTACCAATAGACTTGCCCAAATAGGGTTTTCAACTTGTAAAAAACACAGCATCTGTGAAGCACAATAAAGCAAAGTGCATAAAACGAGGTATGACAGTATCAGAATAATAAATAAATGTTGAAAATAATATTGTAGAGGAATGTTTAATAGCTTGAAAAAATGTTGTATATATCTTTTAAGTGAAAAAAGAAAATTATATAACAATTTTTTTCATTAAAAAATGGGAGAATATACTCCTAAAACAATGATGATAATCCCTGAATTATATATTATCATTTTAATTTTATTTATGCCTTTTTATACCTTCTATTTTTTATGGTGCAATTGTTTTATATTTTAAATCAGGAGAATATTTTATCACAGAAAACTAGGGGAAAATTAGGAAGAGAAACTTCAAGGCTAACAATCACTTTGGGCTTTCTGGCAAAACAAGATAGAAGGCTGAAACACTGCTCCTGTTCATCTGTTTGTGTTATTTCATATAATAATTAGAAAATGCCAAGGGAAAACATTTAAATATTTCAAAACAAAAGCAATCAGAATTTTAAACACTGAGATAGAGATGCCCAATTAACTTTAAAAAAGCAAAAAGCAAAAAAAGCTTCCCTGTTAAATTTCATGTTGTGATTAGAACAAATGTGACACTTATTGTGCGCTTGAACTTTAAAAGACATAATGCGGTATCTCAAGCTATAAAAATAGTATTAATTCAAACTAATTTGCATAAGCACATGTGGTAAACATCAGCCAAAAGACATTAAGAAGAAAAAGCACAAACATCGTGTTAGGTTGAATGGCAATATTTCTAGTTCTAAGGAGGCACTTGCACATTCTACTACAAATATCCATATTAATATAATTCACAACATATTTACTAACTTCCTTCCATGTGCAAGGCATTGTGCTATTCCCCATGGGCAATGGGAAGCTGCATATTCTCTGCCCTGAAGACATTTATGATCTTTTAGGGAAAATGAACACAACTAATCATATGCAAGATTGTTTGGGAGATGATAAGAGAGAAGAGTAAACAATGTTTTATACGAGTTAAGAGGAGAACAGAATTTGCCTATTAATAATCCAAAATAGGAAATGAACTTCTCAAAAGCAATGTTGGCTGATGATTCCAAATTAGAAATTATGGAAAGAAAGATAATGTAAATGTAATCCCAGTACTTTGGGAGGCCAAGGCTGGCGGATCACCTGAGGTCAGAAGTTTGAGACCAGCCTAGCCAACATGGTGAAACCCCATCTCTACTAAAAATACGAAAATTAGCCAGGTGTGGTGGCACATGCCTGTAATTCCAGCTACTCAGGAGGCTGAGGCAGGAGAATTCCTTGAACCCGGGAGACAGAGGTTGCAGTGAGCCGAGATTGTGCCACTGCACTCCAGCCTGGGTGACAGAACAAGACTTTGTTAAAAAAAAAAAAAAAGAAAGAAAAAGAAAAGAAAAAAAGAAAAAAGAAAGATAATGTAAATTTTCCAAATATGTTTGGAAATGGGAACAGAAACAAAATGACATTCAATTTGTAAAAGTTTTTAAAAAGGCAGGTAATCATCTGAAAATAATCACTCAAAAGCATAAGTATCCAGTGGGCAAAAGCCTGGAAAGCAGCATTGCCCGAAACCTGTGAGCTAGTGTATATACTAACTACACTTATTGGATAATTATACAACATAGACATGTATTGAAATATCAAATTGTAGCCCATAAATATGTACAATTACAATATATCATTTTTTTAAAAAAAAGTTGGGGCTAATGGGTCATTGTTAGTTGCAACTCAGTGTTACAGCCCAAAGCCCTAACATCAGGGTATTTAGTAAGTAAAGAAGATGAGGAGGTCTCTAGTAACAGAGTATAAAAAAGACATTTATGATAGTGAAGCTCAACTAGAAAAGAATATTCCATTATCTCAGGAAAAGAGATAACAAATCACCTGGAAAGCATAGAAAAAAAAGCATTTAAGATTTTTATAGAATTAAGAACAGGGGGAAAAAAATCCTGCTTAGATAAAGATGTAACTTAAGTAAAAACAGAGTTTAAGTGGAGTGGAAAGAAAAGCTGAAAACTCCAGAATCTCATGGCAACCATGAGAAAGCAACCAACTGAAAGTATTTATGCCTTCCAGCTAAGACAAGAGGAAAACCATGTACTGAAACATGGTTAATTCAGAAACTATAGCTTTAATAATTCTTGGCTAAGTTGGATGGCTATTGAGTCAATCAAATTAAGGACAGAACAAACCCAATCTACTGTACCCTGAAAGATTGAACCGCTTTTTAAATGACACTTAACAGGATTAAATTAAGCAAAGTTTTGGTTCAAAGTCAGGAGGTTTCCTGAAAACAAAGCACTGGCTAAACTCACTTAACCAAAGTGCCTAAAAGTATCTGGAATGGTTCTTGACTAATAAGGAGGTATTTTTTAAGAATACCTCAATGCACATTTGTCTGTGGGCCTCTTCAAATGCTGCATGGCCATAGGCTTCTCGCCTTGGTGATCCCTCTTACAGAAGTGTTGGTTGATAATATCTTGATCTCTTTGGCTAAGTAAGTGTGGAGGACCCAAGCATCTTCTTTATCCACTGTATGATGGGATGGGGGTGGGTATACTACGCCTGTTCTGATCATTACAGTTCAGGGCTAGATGTTAAGAAAATAATTTTTTTTTCTTTCCTTGCCCTGCCATCTACTCCTCTTCTCTATAGTACACTTATGTACTTCAAGTTAATGTTAGCTTAACTGCCATGTATTACTTAGGGAGAAAAAGTTAAATTGACACTTGAAATTTAAACATCCTCACGGTCATGTCATGTTTTCCAGTTCAAAATCACCTGTGAATCATTCACTCAAAACAGTATAATCTAAACCTTAAATATTAGCATATTTTTATGTCTTCTAAAGGTAAATTAATCATAAAACAGCATTTCAATAAAATATTATTGACACTTAAACTGATTAGCAGGCTCATTCTCTGATTACACAGGAGAGAGATCTATAAACCGAACTTTGGGTAGTGTCCAAGACAGAGGAAGTCAAATATACCTAAAATTCCTCCAAATGTCACCATTACCACAAGGACTGGAACTCTGAACCACAAGATACATTCCATAGCATCAGCCTAATCCTACCTAAAGCAGAATTTAGCAGCTCTTGGAGGCCTTATGTCTCTATTATCTAAGGTCAACTCAAGCTGGCTTATTAAAAGCTTCTGCTTGTTTTAGAAGAGTCCTGAAGTACCATCCTTCTGTTTTCTGCTTTTGCTTCTTTTGTATTCTTGTTCTAGTTGCTCATCTCTGAAGCTCTGTTTCAGTCTGGGGCACCTGAACATCAGATCTCTGGACTATGGTTTCCATAAAGAATCTTCCCTTGTTACAAAATGACTCACAGGGTCTAAAGCACTCCTTTATATTAGAGTCCTTAATACAAGCTTTTACTACTTAGCAGATAACTACTGGTCAGCATAGATGAGAATTAAGTCATTCAACAACAACTTCATAATAAGGTAAAAACTTACTAACAGTTTCATTTCTATTGTCAGAAAGTAAGATTTAATTTTTTAAAACAAAAGTAAGAAAAAGATGCCACAGATTTCTTTAGCAGACATACAACTTGAATTAAAATGAGGAGTCTTTACTAGATTACAGAATATGTATAGTAACAACAGATGCCAATTTATTCCCAGGTGTCAGATACTAAGGTACCACTTAGTTGAAGAGATGACTTTAATTTGGGGTGTCAAGTTTCTGAGATAATCAGTTAGTTGAAATGATACCATAAAACTGACTAGACAAACCAAGAGAATTCTAGAAATGAGCAAAGATAGTGAAGTAATGTCCCAGTGACCTCAGCAGGCCAGCGTCTTGCCTGCTTCAAGACAGATCATTGGGACATTGCTGTCTCTGTTTCCAAAGCTCAGCCTCTTTTTCTAGAACTCTCATCTAAGTTTTCCTTTTCTGTATACCTTGAACATGTGTTTTTTTCCTTCTCAATGTTGTATTACACTTGCTGCATTTTGATACTTCCAGCTTTTAATATCATAAGTCTTTATAAGTTTCCATCATTGTTACTTTGAGTTTATTTTTTTAATTAGTCATGAGTTTAAACATGTTTCTGCATATCATTTGTTAATAATCTTATTTTCTATAAAATGAGAACCCTCAAGGCATTACTCTTCTGATAATAGAAATAAATCTGCAGGCAGACTCTACTGGCCATTTTTAATAACTGATTAGATTAAGAAAAGCCATTGACTCCATTTCAGGTCTTTATCTCAGACTGTGATTAACTCTTAGGTAACATCTGGCCAGACTATCATTGTCATGACCACAGGTTTTTATTGTGTCACTGGTATTATGTCCAGGATCATACTGTTTCTGTGTCTGACTTTGGAGGATTTTAAGCTTGTGAGCAATCAGAAAATATGTCTTTGCTTTCAAACATATCAAACCAAAGAGATATACATTCACCCATAACATAGTATCAAGAAACTGTGTAGAAGGATAAGTCAGACGAGATTGTATTTACTGACGAACTGACCCCTGCATGTCCCCTGGGTCGTCTACTCTATTGTTCATTGTAAGATCATGTGGATTGTACATGTCAGTCTCCGACATGAATTTATTAATGTTCCAGCTATCTAAATGTCAAGAGATAGGAACAAGAGTAATTGCATATAAATGCAAGGTATTTTTTGACACCAAATCCTAGAATCTGCAAACAGAAGAAGTGGTGGAGGCACAGACAAATTCCCAGGAGTTTTACTAATGTTAGTTTTAAGATAAATACCACAGAAATGCTTTTTCTCTTCAATCAACTTCTTTTCCTCTGAGGAGGCACAGATCTTTACTTATATAATATTTATTTGCCAGATGCTCTATCCTTTTTGCAAATGCTACCATGTTAAAATATAATTCCAAGAAGATAATATTGGGGAAACTTCTACAATCATTTAATAGTCAATGCTTTCTTATAACCACTGTGAAATTCACCATCTGTAAATGTTAGAGGAAAGTGTAGAAATAAAGTTTAGAGACCACCAGTAGAAGCTACTGGAAAGCTTGGTAACTGTGAGATTAGCTATAACAGGACAAAGTAATAATACCAAAACAAAGCCAAAAGGTCTTATGCCATATATACACTGAATTTAATGTCACAGTTAACCAGAGACTCTCATGTCAATCCTGATTTGCCAACTCCATACAAATTTGGAGGAGGGAAAGGATGAATTGAAGGGGAAGTTTGAAATATGTACATAATTCATACATATTTCATATTGTAATATACATATATACAGAAATACGTACTAATATTTTAACAGAGGTATGGTCCTGATCTCTCTTAGGTCTATTTGAATTATTGGAGATGATACAATGTTGTCATGAAGCAGAATCCGAGGCAATGATTCTAACCTCTGTACACATAATGTCTATTTGGTGGTAGTAACCTTGGTCTATCACAGTTTAGAAATGTGTGTGTGTGTGTGTGTGTGTGTGTGTATTGAGATGGACTCTCACTCTGTCGCCTAGGCTGGGGTGCAGTGGCGCAATCTTGGCTCACTGAAACCTCCGCCTCCGGGGTACAAGCGATTCTCCTGCTTCAGCCTCCCAAGCAGCTGGGACTACAGGCACGTGCCACCACACCCAGCTAATTTTTTGTATTTTTAGTAGACACAGGGTTTTACCGTGTTAGCCAGGATGGTCTCGATCTCCTGACCTCATGATCTGCCCGCCTCAGCCTCCCAAAGTGCTGAGATTACAGGCATGAGCCACTGCGCCCGGCCAGAAATGTCTATGTGTTTTAAACTGCCATTGAAGAGATAGCTTGTTCTACTCACAGTTCTCAAGACCTCACATGATGTCCCCATCACACCATGTGGGGGCGACACACAGAGAAGCACCAGAATCAGTCAGGAGGCAGGAGCATGGAGGGGGGTAATATGTGGGACAATCTTTATTATGGTTTTCATGGAAAAGGAATGGGGGAGGCAAGATCAGCACGTGTAAGTCTGGCCAGTTTGAATAATTTCAGTGGGTTCTGGGACCTAGGAACTTTCTCTAGTTCCCTAGTACTGGGCCCTGGGATGTTTAAAGCAGGTGGATGGTGGTCCAGGAGTATGAGAGCCTGATAAGGAAGATTGTTAAAGTTGTAGGATCTGGATTGCTTGCTTTGCCTTTGAAAAGTGTCTTGATGGGTGAGCTGTTTACCACCTTTAGGAACTGGCTAACTGGGAGGAGCAGCGCCCCCAGGGTTAGCAAAGCCACAGATGTAAAGGCATCAGGATACAAAAAAATAAAAGACATAGTTAATGTACTACATTGTCTAGTAAACACCCTAGGTGTAACAAGCCATTGGTTGCTAGCATAGCTGTCAGTAATTATCTACGTAATTTTAACAAGTTACTTCTCTAGCCTTTAATTCCTCCACTGGTAAAATAAACATTATTTTATTAGATAAATATTTAAGTAATTACTTAGGGTACTTTTGAGTTATGATCACATGACAAAAGGAGATTCCTTATTATATTTGACAAGATAACAGGACAAGAATTTGGATTATAAATTCTCAGTAAATTTTGTCTGATGTAAGAAAATTGAGTTTGAGTACACCTGGTTTTTTAGTCAAAGCAGTCAAGTTGTTACTGTAACTACAGACTAAAAAATTGCAATTTAAAACTAGAATTTCTGACATAAAGAGCATCTGTATCTTATCTTCTTATTCAGCTTTTATATAGCAACGAGGACATGGAGAGCTTACTATAAAATTGGAAACTAATAAATTTATGCATAACTACCAGTAACCAGCTAGTCACTAAAATGTCTTTAAGCAAAAACAAATTGGATTGGAAATTGTAAGACAGAATTCAAGAATGTTGTTTCTAACCATACGGGGAAGGCATTGTGAAGCCTACATACTTCTGATATTTCTAATATTTTGGTAAAATCTTTCACTCTCCTCTTTACTCTTAAATAGAAAACCTTCTGACTAGACTTTATTCACCATCTTTATGTTTTAGTTGTGTACAAGTACATTTTTGAACTGAAAAGTTTCCTATGTATGTGTTTCTGTATGTATATTTTCAGGCAGAAAATCAGGTCACAAAAGAGTAAGTATAGCATAATCATATATTTGTAAAAACAAATAAATACATTTAAAAGTCTGAAAAAATAAATATTAACAAAGATTCTTTTTAAATTTTTAATACATTATATTTGTATATATCTATAGGGTACATGTGAAATTTTGTTACATGCATAGAATGTATAATGATCAAGTCAAGGTATTTAGGGTATTCATTACCCAAATATTTATTATTTCTATGTGTTGGGTATATTTCAGTTCCTCTCTTCTAGTTATTTTTAAAGATACAATGCATTGTTAACTATAGTCACTTGACTCTGTTATCAACCATTAGAACTTATTTCTTCTATCTAACTGTATGTTTCTACCCATTAACAAACCCCTCTTTACTCCTATACCCACCCATTTGCTCTTCTTGGTCTCTGATATCTATCATCCCACTTTCTGTGTTCATGTGATCAAATTTTTTCACTCTCACGTATGAATGGGAGCATAAGATATTTGTATTTCTGTACTGGACTAATTTCACTTAATATAATGTTCTCCAGAATCATCCATGTTATCACAAATGGCAGAATTTCCTTCTTTTTATGGCCAAATAGTATTTCACTGTGTATACATACCACATTTTCTTTATCCATTTATTCATTGATGAATGCTTAGGTTTATTCTATATCTTGGCTATTGCGAATAATTCTGCAATAAACATGCTAGTGCAGGTATCCCTTTGATACACTGATATATTTTCCTTTGCATAAATATCCAGTAGCAGGACTGCTGGATCGTATTGTGGTTCTATTTTGTTTTATTTTTGAGAAATCTCCATATTGTTCTCCATAGTGCCTGTACTAATTTACATTCCCACCAACAGTGTATATAACAGTTTCCTTTTTTCCACATCCTTGTTAACGTCTCCTGTTTTTTGTCCCTTTTGATTATGGCCATTCTAACTGTGGTGAGATGATATCTCATTATGATTTTTATTTGAATTTCCCTAATTATTATGTTGAGCATTTTTTCATATACTTGTTGGCTATTTGTATGTCTTCTTTAGAGAAATGTCTATTCCTGTCGTTTGCTCATCTTTTAAAGGGATTATTTGTTATTTTAATGTTGAGTTGTTTGAGTTCCTTGTATATTCTGGATATTATCGCCCTCTCAGATGAGTAGTTTGCAAATATTTTATCCCTTTCAAGAGGTTATTACTTCACTCTTGATTATTTGTCTGTCCAGAAGCTTTTTAACTTAATATAGTCCACTTGTACATTTTGTCTTTGTTGCCTGTACTTTTAAGGTCTTAGCCGTAAACTCTTTGCCTACACCAATATCCTGAAGAATTTTCACCATGTTTTCTTCTAGTAGTTTTATCATTTGGGATATTATGTTTAGTTTTTTAATCCATCTCAATGTGACTTTTGCATATAGTGAGAGAAAGGGATCTAGTTTCCTTCTTCTGCATACGGTTATCCTGTTTTTCCAGCACCGTTTATTAAAGAGAGTATCCTTTCCCTAGTGTACATTCTTGATGACCCTGTCAAAGATCAGTTGGTTCTAAATATGTGGATTTATTTCTGGGTTCTTATTCTGTTTCATTGGTCTATGTGTCAATTTTTATACCAATACCATACTGTTTTGGTTACTATGGCCTTGTAATATATTTTGAAGTCAGGTAGTGTGATGCTTCCAGCTTTGTTCTTTTTGCTCATGATTGCTTTGGCTATTCGAGCTCTTTTGTTTTCATACAAATATTAGGATTGTTTTATCTATTTCTGTGAAAAATGGCATTGGTGTTTTGATAGGGATTCTCTTGAATCTGTAGATTGGTTTGGGCAATAGGGTTATTTTAATGGTATTAATTCTTCTGATCCATGAGCATGGAATGTCTTTCCATTTGCTTGTGTTCTCTTTAATTTCTTTCATCAACGTTTTATCCAGTTTTCCTCATAGAGTTTTCCTCATAGAGATCTTTCAATTCCTTGGTTAAATTTATTTCTAGATTTTTTAGATATTATAAATGAGATTACCTTCCTGATTTCTTTTTCAGTTATTTCATTATTGGTGTATATAAATGCTACTGATTTTTTTTTTTTTTTGACAGAATCTCGCTCCATTGCCCAGGCTGGAGTGCAGTGGCATGATCTTGGCTTACTGCAACCTCCACCTCCCGGGTTCAAGCAATTCTCCTACCTCAGCCTCCTGAGTAGCTGGGATTACAGACATGTGCCACCATGCCTGGCTAATTTTTGTATTTTTAGTAGAGACGGGGTTTCACCATGTTGGCCAGGCTGGTCTTGAAGTTCTGACCTCAAGGGATCTGCCTGTGTCAGCCTCCCAAAGTGCTGGGATTACATTGCTACTGATTTTTATATGTTGATTTTGTAGCTTGCAACCTTATTGAATTTATCAAATCTAAGATTTTTTTGGGAGAGTCTGTTGGATTTCTAAATATAAGATCATGTCACTTACAAAGAGGGACAATTTGAATTCCTCTTTTCCAATTTGCTACCTTTTATATCTTTCTCTTACCTGATTACTCTGCCTAGGACTTCCCATACTATGTTAGATGGGAGTGGTGAAAGTAGACATTCTTATCTTGTTCCAATTCTTAGAGAAAGGGCTTTAAAATTTTCCCACTCAGTATGAGATCAGCTGTGGGTTTGTCATATATGGCCTTTATAATTTTGAGGTATGTTTCTTCTATGCCTAGTGGGTTGAAAGTTTTTGTCTAGAGGGGATGTTGAATTTTATCAAATGCTTTTCTGTGTCTATTGAGAAGATCATATGGTTTTTGTCCTTCACTCTGTTGATGTGATGTATTATGTTTATTGATTTGCATATGTTGAATCATCCTTAAATCCTTGACATACATCCCACTTGATCTGTTTGTGTGCTGTTAGATTTGGTTTGCTGGTATTTTTCTAGAGGATTTTTGCATCTATGTTCATCAGGGATATGAGCTTGTAGTTTTCTTTCTGTATTTTATGTCCTTGTCTGGTTTGGTAACAGGGTAATGCTGGCATCACAGAATGAGTCAGGGAAAATTCCCCCTTCCTCAATATTTGAAATAGTTTGAAGAGAATTGGTAGTTCTTCATACATTTATATGTTTGGTAAAATTTCTCCTTTATAGTATACATTTGGTAGAATATGGCAGTAAATCCATCCAGTCCTGGGCTTTTCATTGTTGGGAAACTTTTTATCACTGATTCAATCTTGCTACTTATTATCAGTCCATTCAGGTTTTCTGTTTCTTTCTGACTCATTCTTGTTAGATTTTATGTGTCCAGGAATTTATCCATATCCTCTAGGTTTTCCAGTTTGTTAGTGTATGGTTGTTCATAATAATATTTGATAATCTTTTGTATCTGTAGTTTCAGTTGTAATGCATTCTTCTTCATTTCTAATTTTGTGTATTTGGGACTTCTTTCTTGGGTAGTCTAGCTCATGTTTATAAATTTTGTTTACCTGTTTGAAGAACCAACATTTTCTTTTGTCAATTAATTGTATTGTCTTTATAATATATTCTCTATTTCATTTAGTTCTGCTCTAACCTTTATCATTTCTTTCGCTCTGCTAATTTTGGGTTTGGTTTATTCTTGCTTTTCTAGTTCCTTCAGGTGCATCATTAGATTGTTTATTTGAAAGAGATTGTCTTCCAGTGATGAGATTGTGGTGACTTTCATTTTCTTCTTTATATTTTTTTTATCTTCTGGATTGTTTGCAATTAGTGTACATTCCTTTTATAATGGGAAAAATTAAAGCTATTACTATTTTTCAAAATAGTCTCACATCTTTAGAAAATTTTTTGAAGATATTTATAGTATATATATAAGCAACTGGGAATGTAAAAAATGCCAAGATTTTAATGTTTGGTCATATCAAAGGATTGATTCCACAGTTTTTAGATCTTGTTTTAACATCTAAATGTTAAATCTAAACATTTAAATGTAATGATATTGTGGTTATATAAATAAGAGAGTCCTTTCATTTTAGGGATACATATGAAATGGTAGTGAATGAAATCAAATGACACCTGGGGTTTGCTTCCAATACAGAAGGAGAGTAAATATGAAACAGAATTGGCCATAAACTGATAATTATTGAATCAAAGTGATGGGAACCTGGGAATTTGTCATGCTGTTTTGTTTGAAGTTCTCTATATCAAAAAGTTAAGCATGTCACCATTTTGCATATTTTGATAGCAAGTTAATTTAACAAACACTGAATTCTTCTTTTTTTATGTTTATGTTTATTTTATTTATTTATTTAGTTATTTTGAGACAGAGTCTTGCTCTGTCACCAGGTTGGAATGCAGTGACACCATCATAGCTCTCTGTAGCCTCAGCTTCCCGGGTAGCTGGGACTACAGGCACCTGAAGCTATACCCATAGTAAACCTTTTGAAATGTTTTTATTAGTCTAGTCAGTGTATCATCTAAGCAATTTTTATTATAGCATTTACCTTTCGCTTTGTAAGTAATGATCATATTCCAGGATGGGAAATTATTGATGGAGACCTCAAGTTTGATTGATTATGAACACAGCAGTCAATTATCTCTCATTCTATCTAGTAAAATTATGCTGTAGTTGACATATCTAAAAGAAAACACATGACATTTTACCTTAGAACCTGTAGAAATACTGACTAAATAATACTCAGCACCATGGTCTGTGAATCATTATTCCTGCTTTGTAGTCTTGGCTCCACCTATCAAATTACATTCTTTTATGGGCATTCAGATGAATTGGTTTTGGAACATTGCTATTAACACTCACTTAAAGGAGAATGATGGGAATGGGTATTTAAAAAAATACTTTAGCCTTGACATAAAGCTTTAAATATTTAAAAGTATAATTAATTAGTAATATGCTAAGCATATTTGGTAATTGTGATCTGTTATTGACATGCTTCACACTGAAATATGAAGTTTGGAAGTTTGCTGTGTTGTAGGCATTGAGAAAACTTTGATAAGTGTTTCTGTTAAAAAATATACTAATTCTTTAATGTGGCTCCTTGCAAAGGTTTCCAATATAAATTAGTTTCTTCCATCTTTTCTGTCATGGAAATAAATGAGAACAACAAACTCTCACATCTACCTGTCTTCCATAATAACAAACAGGAATGAACACAAAGACATTAAACTAAGAGGGACTGACTGCCATTTCAATTACAGTTGGCCCTTGAACAATGGGGGGGGTTAGGAGCACTGCCCCTGTGCAGTCAAAATCCTAGTTTAACTTTTAACTTTCCCAGCACTTAACTACTAGTAGTATACTGTTGATCGGAAGCCTTACTAATAACATAAGCAGCCGATTAACACATATTTTGTATGTTTTATGTATAATATACTGTATACCTACAATGAAGTAAGCTAGAGAAAAGAAAATATTATTAAGAAAATCATAAGGAGCCGGGTGCGGTGGCTCACGCCTGTAATCCCAGCACTTTGGGAGGCCGAGGCAGGCGGATCACGAGGTCAGGAGATCGAGACCATCCTGGCTAACACAGTGAAACCCTGTCTCTACTAAAAATACAAAAAATTAGCCGGGCGTGGTGGTGGGCACCTGTAGTCCCAGCTACTTGGGAGGCTGAGGCAGGAGAATGGCTTGAACCCGGGAGGCAGAGCTTGCAGTGAGCCAAGATTGCGCCACTGCACTCCAGCCTGGGCGACAGAGCAAGACTCCGTCTCAAAAAAAAAAAAAAAAAAAAAAAGAAAATCATAAGGAAGAGAAAATATATTTACTATTCACTAAGTGAAAGAGGATCATCACAAAGGTCTTCATCCCCATTGTCTTTATGTTGAATAGGCTGAGCAGGATGAGGAAAAGGAGAGGTTGGTCTTGTTTCAGAGGTGACAGAGGGGGAAGAAAATCCACCTATAAGTGGACACTTGCAGTTCAAACCCATGCTATTTAAGAGTCAGTTGTCAACTGCACTTATAAACAATCTTATTCCACTCTTTTATTTTAAGGACCAGCTTGAAAAATCACTTGACTTTGAAGCTAGGATGAACATCTAAAATATTATGCTTATAGAGTTATTATTTCACTTTTCCTCTTTGATATTAGATGATATAAGCTGCTGGGTCATATGAGCTTCCTCATTGCTTTGAGCAGGGAGTTGTAGATGGTCTACTTAAAAGAGAAACTTGGAATGACTTGTTTATACCAAAGTTCTGCCATACAAATCCTATTCTTTGAATCTGAAATTACTATTGACTGAATATCACAGAAGCAAACTTCAAGGTGCTTTGGAATTAGTGGTTATACATTTGTGCCAGTCTAGGCACATGCTTGCTCTTGGGTTCCCTTATTTGATAACCTTGAGTTTGTAGAAGGCCTGGCTAGAGATACTGCTACAGTCTATGGCTGCAAAGCAGTTACTCCTCATATAAAAGCATCTAATAAAAAGAGTTTTCTTGGGACCATGAGTTTATTACTATGGTACTCTAATCAAACAAATAAACCTTTTAACTACAACCATTAAACTCAGTCAATGATTCTGAGTAGCTGAGGCCCATGAACTGAGAACTTGGAAGTAGCTGATAAACTATTTTAATTCTTTTTAATACTGAAAATCTCTCCTTTTAGTACACTTCCTATGATCTTTAACTATGGGGCTGCTTTACTGAACTTTGACCAAAAACAATTTTTTCTTTACCATCTCCATCATAGTGGCTGGTTTCATTGCCTTAAATATTATTTATATACCGGGATTTTAATAACGAGTGACTGAAGATCCTAAGGGGGAAAATAACTATATAGTGATCTATATATCTATAAGAAAAGGTGACCATTTTACATTTGATTTGTTTTAAATGTTCAATATTTCCAGAGTCGTTTCTTTGAATTGGGATCCAATAAGATTAAAGCTTCCCTTCTATATCTCTGTTTTTCCCTTTACAACTTAATTGTTAAAGAAACTCGTTGTTTTTTTTTGTTGTTGTATTGTAGTTTTAACTTTGTGATTGTATCTCCTGGCATCATTTAACATGTTCCCCTGGAATCCATACTTACTATATTGACAGTTGATCTAAAAGCTTGAGCAGAATCAGGATTCATTTTTTTTTTTTGTCTAGAATACTTCATAGGTGTGGTTGTTTTTTGTCATCAAAGGGCACATAATGTCCAATATTATCTCTTTTTATGATGTTACAGTCATTGATCATCATTTCCTAGCTGCAGTAATTAATAGATTGCATAATGATGATTCTTTACTTTTGAAATTTCTTTTTATTTATTAGCTGAAATTCCTTTATAAAAGAAACATCTCTTTCAATGCTTGGTTAATCAGCAATATACTAGGAAAGGCAGGATAAATGATTTTTTTCTTTCTTTCTTTGATAGTTTTCAACAATGACAAATTGAGTCTTTTTGTTTTGTTGCAGTATTAAAACACATTTTTAAATATTTTTCTAGTAACATTTGTATTGTAAAAAGGTGGGATTTTTTTAAAGCCCACACTGCACGAGGTTATTGCATTTTTCTTTTGTGTACCTTAGCTCTCCTAAATAAGTGTGTTCCAAATTAATAAAAGATAACAAAAGAGAAAATATAGAGATGAGCCAGATGTTACAGATAGTGTTTTCTTACTATGAAAGCATTGGTGAAGACTGAGGATCTGAGCTTGTAATAAAGCTAAAAACATCCTTCTGGGGATTTAAAAAAGCAGAAAACTGCCTCCTCTTTACCTGTAACAGAATATACAGCATTTTTTTAACCTGTCCATCTTGAAGATAAAAAATGAAGAGCGGTTATGGCCAAAACAAGGAAGACCCTGGGTGGCCAGTACTGATTCCTTAAGGCCCCTTCCTGCTCCCTAATGTGCTCCTAGTGTCCTGTAAAAGGTATGCTGCTCAGCATCCCTGAATGCATATACAGCCAGGGTCTTGGCTATATGTAGTTCTATTGGGTCACAAGGAGGACATTTTTTCATCTGTGTGTGAGAGGAGACAAACCTAACCACACTTCTGGCTTCCTCAGATTCTTTAATACATTGCCACCTCTAATGGAATAAACCACAATTCCATAACTTGCCATTCAAGACTACTATAAACTGGCCTACCTAATCATCCTAACTAGTATCCACTATATTTCTTCTACCACTTTTCTACCAGACTGCCTATAGTCTAGAAGAAAACAACCAAATTTCTCTTTCCTGATTATACTTGCACTCTCCTTTCCATGTCTTGCTCATGCTGCTTCACTTTCCTATTTCTCAAACTCCTTTCCACCAATTGCCATCTCTGATACCTCCACCTTTGAGCCACAATAAGTATTCTCTTCTGTGGTAGGTAGAATAATGGCCTCCACATGTGCCAACATCCTAATCCCTGGAACCAGAGAATATGTTACCTTGCATGGCAAAGGGGAATTAAGGTTGCAAATTGCATTAAGGTTGCTAAACAATCGACCTTAAAATAGAGATTATGCTGAATTATCCAGGTGGGCTCAATGTAATCACAAGTTTTTCAAAGTGAAAGAGGGAAGCAGAAGAGTAAGTCAGAGGGATGTGGCATGAGAAGTACTTGACCCATCATTACTGGCTTTGAAAATGAAGAGAACCATGAGCCAAAGAATGGAACAGCTTCTTGAAGGTGGAAAGGAAACATTCTCCTGTAGAGGCTCCAGGAAGGAATACAGACCGATGACTACCTTGATTTTAGCCCAGTAAAATCAGTGTTGGACTTCTAACATATGGAATTGTAAAAAATAATAATAATAATACATTGTCTTGGTTTAAGCCACTGAATTTGCTATAATTTGTTACAGCAGCCATGGAAAGCTAATACACCCTCTATTTTGTTCACATAGTATTTTATGGAATTATTATATTTGTGGAGTTGGAGGCAGTAAATGTACTGCTTCAGAAAAAGATGACAGCTGGATACAAATTTCTGCTCTGCTACTTGTAAGTTGTATGATCTTAGGCAATTAAAGGAATTTCTCTGAGCCTCACTCACATCAGGCCATCTATAACATTTCATTGCACATAGTTCCTCTTGTTTGAGGTATTTATAACAATTATAATTACATAATCAATTGAGTGTTTAATTAAATGTCTGTCTCTCCCTTGAGGTAATGCACTTCCCAAGGGAAGGAGCCCTATCTTGTCAATTATGTACTTCTATCCCTTTCACAAAGCCACTTAAAAAGCATTTGCCAATTGAAAGGATTTGAGTAAATTTCCTACTTCAGGAATGACACAGACAATATTGCCAAATAAGATATCAATATATTCATAATGTATAAATGAATTTACTGAATCAGTTTAATAGCAGATCTTAGGGAACCATTCATTACCCAAGAGATTTCCTAATCTCCTCTTTCAACTTCTATTCTCTAAGGTATTTCATTTTTTGGTCTTTCCCCCTCCATTTTGTTTTCCTGATGAGTAAGTATTTTCCTGTCATCTAGAACTGATGAAGTTTTCAGAACTGCAGGTAAGGCCTCCCAGGACATCTGCACCTTTGTAGGCTCTGTGTGAATCTAGGGTCTGCTACTCACATTTATGGATAAAAAATATAAATTTAATATAATAAGTTCTTGGGAATGGACGCAGGCTAATCAATAAAAAAGCCATTCATTAATTGACAAGGTAAACTATAAGAAGAAGAACATTTTTTCCCCGCACTGGATCACACTTTCTTTACCCAGCAGGAATTTTTACTTGGGAAAAATGTTTTGAGTTGAAAAAAAATAGTGGACAACATACTATGTACTTAACTTATAAATACAAAGCATATATAGAGGATACTCTTACAAGCTAACCTATATACAATACTTTATGTAAGTAATATGCATAAAAGAATGATTCTAGAGAGGGGAGGCAAAGCAAGATGGCCAAAGAGAACCCTCCAGTGATCGTCCCCACCACCAACAGGAATACCAAATTGAAAAAATATCCATATAAGAAAGAACTATATGAGAACCAAAAACCAGGTGAATAATCACAGTATCTGATTTTGACATCATATCAAGAAAAGAGGCATGGAAGAGGGTTACAAAGACCGTCTTGGATTGCCAACACCACCACTCCTCCATCCGCTGGCAGTGCTGTGTGTCATAGAGAGAGAATCTGTATGCTTGGGGGAGGGAGAGTAAAGTGATTATGGGACTTTGCATTGGAACCCAGTGCTGCTCTATCACAGTGGAATGCAACACATGGCAGAATTCAACCAGCAGCCATGGAGAGAGCAATTAGACCAGCCCTAACCGGAGGGAATTATCCATCCCAGTGATCAGAACCTGAGTTCTGGATAGCCTCACTATCACAAGCTAAAGTGCTCTGGAGTCCTAAATAAAGGTGAGAGGTAGTCTAGGCCACAAGTACTGTAATTCCTGGGCAAGTACAGGTTCTGTGCTGGACTTGGAACCAGTGGACTTGGGGTGCATGTAACCAAGTGAGACACAGCTGGGGTGGCCAAGGGAGTGCTTGCATCACCCCTCCCCTAACTCCAGGCAACATAGCTATAACTCTGGGAGTGAATCCTTCTGCTTGAGGGAAGAAGAGGGAAGAGTAATGAGACTTTTGTATTGTAACTTGAATGCCAGCTCAGCCACAGTAAAATAAAGTACCACGCAGAGTCCTGAGGCCCTCATTTTAGGTCATAGCCGCCAGACAACATTTCTAGACCCACCCTGGGCCAGGAAGAAACCTGAAGGCAAGGACTCAGTCCGGGCAGAATTTATCACTTGCCGACTAAAAAGTTCTTGGGCCTTGAATAAACATTAGCAGTAGCAAGGCAGTAGTTGCTACAGGCCTGACACGGTGGTGGTCACAGGCAGAGACATCTGCTTGAGGAAAGGAGAGGAAAAAGTGAAGGGACTTCATCTTGTACCTTGGGTAGCAGCTCAGCCACAGTAAAATAAAGCACCAAACGAATTCCTAAAGCTCCGAATTCCGGACTGTAGCTCCTGGATGGCAATTCTACACCCATCCTGGATGAGAAGGGAACCTACTCCCCTAAAGGGAAAGAACTAATCCTGGCAGGATTCATCAAGCCCATTGGGCCTTGAATAAACATTGGCAGTATACAGATAGTAGTCACCATGGGCCTTGAGTGAAACCCAGTACCATGCTGGCTTCAGGTGTGACTCAGCATAGTCCCAGTGGCAGTAGCCATAGGAGTACTTGCATCACCCCTCTTCCAACTCCAGGCAGCTCAGCACAGAAAGAGAGAGACTGTTTGTTGGGAGAAAAGTAAGGAAAGAGAACAAGGGACTCTGGTAATAAGGGAATTCTTAATCTTACTCAAGACTACCAAGGTGGTACCTCTACAAGTCTGCAAGAATCACAGTGTAACTGGGCTTGGGGAATCCCCCTAATACACATATGGCTGCAGTGGCCAAAGACGTGGATCACAAGACTTAATTTCCTTTGAATATCTGGAAAGCCTTCCCAAGAAGGATGGATACAAAGAAGCCCAGACTGCAAAGATTTGAATAGATACCTAGGTCTTGAATGCCAAGACATTGACAAATATCCACAAGCATCAAGACCATCCAGGAAAACAGGACCTCACCAAACAAACTAAATAAGGCACCAGTAACAAATCTCAGAGTGGCAGAGATATATGACCATTCAAACAGGGAGTTCAAAACAGCTGTTTTGAGGGAAGCTCAGTGAAATTCAAGATAATACAGAGAAGGGATTCAGAATCCTATCAGATAAATTTAACAAAGAGAGAAATAATTTCAAAAAAGCAGAAATTTGGGAGCTGAAAAATTCAGCTGACAAACCGAAGAATGGATTAGAGTCTCTCAACAGCAGAAGTGATCAAGCAGAAGAAAGAATTAGTGAGCTTGAAGACAGGCTATTTGAAAATATACAGTCAGAGGAGATAAAACAAAAAATAATAAAAAAGAATGAAGATTGCCTACAAGATCTAGAATATAGCCTCCAAAGGACAAAATCTAAGAATTATTGGCCTTAAGGAGGAGATAGATAAATTAGGATAGAAAGTCTATTCAAAGACATAATAACAGAACTTTCACTTCCTATTAGAAAACGTCAATACTCAAGTACGAGAAAGTTATAGCACACCAAGCAAATTCAATTCAAGTAAGACTACCTCAAGACATTTAGTAATCGTACTCCCTAAGGTCAAGAATAAAGAAAGGATCCTAAAAGCAGCAAGAGAAAGGAAACAACATAAAAAAGAGCTCCAATACATCTGGCAGCAGACTTCTCAGTAGAAACCTTACAGGCCAGGACAGGGTGACATGACATATGTAAAGTGTTGAAGAAAAAAAAAACTTTTATTCTAGAATATTATGTCCAGTGAAAATATCCTTCAAACATGATAGAGAAATAAAGACTTTCCCAGACAAAGAAAAGCTGAGGAATTTCATTAAACCAGACCTGTCCTATAAGAAATGCTAAAGGGAGTTCTTCAATCTGAAAGTAAAGGGCATTTATGAGCAATAAGACATCATCTGAAGGTACAAAACTCACTGGTAATAGTAAGTACACAGAAAAGCACATAATATTACAACACTGTAATTGTGGTGTGTAAACTCTCTTAAGTAGGAAGACTAAAACATCAATCTATCAAAAATAATAACTACAACAACTTTTTAAACACAAAGACAGTATTGTCAGGCCCAACTTGAAACAACAAAAAGTTAAAAAGCGAGGAGAATTAAGTTGAAGTATACAGTTTCTTTTTTATTATTATTATACTTCAAGTTCTGGGGTACATGTGCAGAACGTGCAAGTTTGTTATATATACACATGCCATGGTGGTTTGCTGCACCCATCAACCTGTCATCTACATTAGGTATTTCTCCTAATGCTATCCTTCCCCCAGCTCCCCCACCCCCTGACAGGCCCTGGTGTGTGATGTTCCCCTCCCTGTGTCCAAATGTTCTCATTGTTCAACTCCCACTTATGAGTGAGAACATGCAGTGTTTGGTTTTCTGTTCTTGTGTTAGTTTGCTGAGAATGATGGTTTCCAGTTTCATCCATATCCCTACAAAGAACATGAACTCATCCTTTTTTATGGCTGCATAGTATTACATGGTGTATATGTGCCACATTTTCATTATCCAGTCTATCATTGATGGGCATTTGGGTTGGTTCTGAGTCTTTGCTATTGTGAACAGTGCTGCAATAAACATATGTGTGCATGTGTCTTTATAGTAGAATGATTTATAATCCTTTGGGTATATACCCAGTAATGGGATTGCTGGGTCAAATGGCATTTCTAGTTCTAGATCACTGAGGAATTGCCACACTGTCTTCTAAAATGGTTGAACTAATTTACACTCCCACCAACAGTGTAAAAGCATTCCTATTTCTCCACATCCTCTCCAGCATCTGTTGTTTCCTGACTTTTTTAATGATTGCCATTCTAACTGGCATGAGATGGTATCTCATCGTGGTTTTGATTTGCATTTCTCTAGTGACAGTGAATATGAACATTTTTTCATATGTTTGTTGGCTGCATAAATGTCTTCTTTTGAGAAGTGTCTGTTTATATCCTTCACCCGCTTTTTGATGGGGTTGTTTTTTTTCTTGTAAATCTGTTTAAGTTCTTTGTAGATTCTGGATATTAGCCCTTTGTCAGATGGATAGATTTAAAAATTTTCTCCATTCTGTAGGTTGCCTGTTCACGCTGATAGTTTCTTTTACTGTGCAGGAGCTCTTTAGTTTAATTAAATCCCATTTGTCTATTTTGGTTTTGTTGCCATAGCTTTTGGTGTTTTAGTCATGAAGACTTTGCCCATGCCTATGTCTTGAATGGTATTGCCTAGGTTTTCTTCTAGGGTTTTTATGGTTTTAGGTCTTACATTTAAGTTTTCAAGCCATCTTGAGTTAATTTTTGTCTACGGTGTAAGGAAGGGATCCAGTTTCAGTTTTCTACATATGGCTAGCCAGTTTTCCCAACACCATTTATTAAATAGGGAATCCCTTCCCCATTGCTTGTTTTTGTCAGGTTTATCAAAGATCAGATGGTTATAGATATGTGGTGTTATTTCTGAGGCCTCTGTTCTGTTCCATTGGTCTATATATCTGCAGTATAGAGTTTTTACTAGTTTTCTTTGTTTTTGCAATCAGAGTTAAGTTGTCATCAGTTTAAAATAATGGCTTATAAGATGTTATTTGCAAGCCTTATGGTAACCTTAAATAAAAATACCTACAACAGATACACAAAAAATACAAAGCAAAAAATTAAAACACACCACCAGAGAAAAACACTTTCACAAAAAGGAAGACAGGAAGGAAAGGAGGAAAGAAGTAAAGACCACAAACCAAGCAGAAAACAAATAACATAATGGCAAGAGTAAGCCTTTATTTATCAATAATAACATTGTATGTAAATAGACTAAGCTTTCCAATCAAAAGACACAGACTAACTGAATGGATCAAAAAAATAAGACCCACTGATCTCTTGCGTACAAGTAACACACTTCACCTACAAAGAGACACACAGATATGATAGCGAATTCCATTTGCATGGAATATCTTCTTCTATCTCTTATAAATAAGAGATCGAAAGTCCTATTTATAAGAGACAGAAAATAAAAGAAAATAGTAAGAAAATAAGAGATAAGAAATAAGAAAATAAAGAGATAGAAAAAGATATTCCATGCAAATGGAAAACAAAAAAGAGGAGGAGTAGCTATACTTATATCAGACAAAATAACTTTCAAGACAAAACTATAAAAAGGAACAAAAAAAGGTCATTATACAATGATAAAGGAGTCAGTTCAGTATGAGGTATAACAATTGTAAATATATATGTACCCAACACTGGAGCACTCAGATACATAAGACAAATATTAGAGTTAAAGAGAGAGATAGACTCCAATGCAATAACAACTGTAAAATTCAATACCCCACCCACAGCATCAGGCAGATCATGCAGACAGAAAATCAACAAGAAAACATTGGTTTTAATCTGAACTATAAACCCAATGGGCCTAATAGATATTTACAGAACATTTCATCCAGTGGCTGCAGAAAACACATTCTTCTCGGCACATGGATTATTGTCAAGAATAGGCCATATATGAGGACACAAAACAAGTTGTAATAATTTCAAAAACGTTGAAATAATATCAAGCATCTTCTCTGACCACAATGGAATAAAACTAGAAATCAATGACAAGAATAATTTTGGAAACTATGCAAACATATAAAAATTAAACAATATGTTCCTGAATGACCCGTGAGTCAATGAAAGAAATTAGGAAGGAAATTGAAAACTTACTTAAAACAAATGAAAATGAAAACACATTATACAAAAACCTGTGGGATACAGCAAAAGCAGTACTAAGCAGAAAGTTCATAGCAGTAAGCACCTACATCAAAAAAGTAGAAAAACTTTAAATAAACAACCCAAGGATGCATCTTAAAGAACTAGAAAAGCAAGAGCAAACCAAATCCAAAATTAGTAGAAAAAAGAATAAATAAAGATCATAACAAAAAAAAATGAAATTGAAACCCCTTCAAAATAAACAAAAGATAAATGAAATGAAAATTTGATTTTCAAAAAAACTATAATTGACAAATCTTTCACTAGACTAATAAAAAAGAGAGAAGAGCCAAATAAAGAAAATCAGAGTTGTAAAAGGAGAAACTACAGCTGATGCAATATAAGTTAAATGCATTGGAAGAGGCTACTATGAACAACTCCATGCAAATAAGTTGGAAAATCTAGAAGAAATAAATAAATTCCTAGACATATACAACCTACCAAGATTGAATCAGGAAGAAATCCAAAACCTGAACAGACCAATAAAAAGTTATGATATTGAAGATATGATAATAAAAAATCTCCCAGCAAAGAGACGCCCAGGACCCAATAGCTTCACTGCTAAATTTTGCCAAACATTTAAAGAAATAATACCAATCCTATTCAAACTACTACAAAAAATAGAGGAGAGAATACTTCCAAACTCATGGTACATTGCCAGTATTACCTTATCAAAACCAGACATAGACACATCAAATAAAAGAAAACTACAGGGCAGTATCCCTGGTGAACATTGACGGAAAAATCCTCAACAAAATATTAGCAAACCAAACTCAACAAAATATTGACATGATCATTAATCATGAGCAAGTGGGATTTATCCCAGGGATCCAAGGATGGTTCAACATATGCAAATCAAACAATGAGATACATCATATCAATAGAATAAAGGACAAAAACCATATGATCATTTCAATTGACATTGAAAAAGCATTCGATGAAATTCAGCATCCTTTCATGATAAAAACCCTCAAAAAAACTGGGTTTAGAAGGAACATGCCTCAACACAATAAAAGCTGTATAAAACAGACCCACAGCTGGCATCATACTGAATGGGGAGAAACTGAAAGCTTTTCCTTTAAGATATGTTTCAAGACAAGGTAGCCCACTTTCAACACTGTTATTCTACATAGTACTAGACGTCCTCCTCACTAGAGCAATCGGACAAGAGAAAGAAATAAAGAGCATCCAGACTAGAAAGGAAGAAGTCAAATTATCCTTGTTTACAGATGATAATCTTATATTTGAAAAAACTTAGACTCCACCAAAAAAACTATTAGAACTGATAAGCAAATCAAATAAAGTTGCAGGATACAAAATCAATATACGGAAATCAGTAGCACTTTTTTTTTTTTTTTTTTTTTTTTTTTGAGACAGAGTCTCGCTCTGTCGCCCGGGCTGGAGTGCAGTGGCGCAATCTCGGCTCACTACAAGCTCCGCCTCCCGAGTTCACGCCATTCTCCTGCCTCAGCCTCCGAGTAGCTGGGACTACAGGCGCCCGCCACCGCGCCCGGCTAATTTTTTGTATTTTTTAGTAGAGACAGGGTTTCACCGTGGTCTCGATCTCCTGACCTCGTGATCCGCCCGCCTCGGCCTCCCAAAGTGCTGGGATTACAAGCGTGAGCCACCGCGCCCGGCCATCAGTAGCACTTTTATATGCCAATAGAAATATAAGAAAGAACTCAGGAAGGTAACCTCATTTACAATAGTTATAAATAAAATAAAATAAAATATCTAGGAATAAACTTAACCAAATAAGTGAAAGAGGTCTATAATGAATATGATAAAACATTGATGCAAGAAACTAAAGAGGACACAAAATTGGTAAGATATTCCATGTTCATGAATTGGAAGAATCAACACTGTTAACATGTCCCTACTACCCAAAAACAATCTACAGATTCAACACAATCCTTATAAAAATGTAAGTAACAGTCTTCACAAAAATGGAAAAAAAAATCCTAAAATTTATACAGAACCACAAAAGACCTAGAATAGATATACCTATCCTGAGCAAATGAATAAAACTGGAGGACTCACTTTACCTGACTTCAAATTATGCTACAGAGCTATAGTAACCAAAACAGCATGGCACTTGCATAAAAACAGACACTTAGTCTAACAGAACAGAAGACAGAATCCAGAAACAAATCCACACATTTACAGTGAACTCATTTTCTACAAAGATGCCAAGAACACACACTAGTGAAATGACTGTTTCTTCAATAATCGGTGCTGGGAAAACGGATATCCGTATGAATAAGAATGAAACTAGATCCTATTTCTTGCCATATACAAAAATCAAATCAAAATGGATTAAAGACTTAAATCTAAGACCTCAAACTATGAAACTACTAAATAAAACACCAGGGAAGTAGTCCAAGATATTGCACTGGGCAAGGATTTCTTGAATAATATCCCATAAGCACAGGCAACCAAAGCAAAAATGGACAAATGAGATCACATCAAGTTAAAAACCTTCTGTACCACAAAGGAAACCATCAACAAAGTGAAGATACAACCCAAAGAATGGGAGAAAATATTTGCAAACTACCCATCTGACAAGGGATTAATAAGCAGAATATAAGGAGCTCAACTCAATAGAAAAAAAAGAATCTAGTATTCCAATTTTAAAAATAGGCAAAATATATGAATACACATTCCTCAAAAGAAAACATGAAAGTGGAAAACAGGTGTATGAAAAAGAAAAGGTGCTCAACATCACTGATATCACAGAAATGAAAATCAAAACTACAACGAGATATTTTCTCACCCCAGTTAAAATGGCTTTTATCTCAAAGACAGGCAATAACGAATGCTGGCAAGGATGAGAAGAAAAAGAAACCCTCATAAACTGTTGCTGGAAATGTAAATTAGTACAACCACTATGGAGACCGGTATGGAGATTCCTCAAAAAACTAAAAATAGAACTACATATGATCCAGCAATCTCACTGCTAGGTATATACCCAAAAGAAAGGAAATCAATATTTTGAAGAGATATCTGCACTCCCATATTTATTGCATCACTATACACAATAGCCAAGATTTGGAAGCAACCTAAGTATCTACCAACAGACAAATGGATAAAGAAAATTTGGTACATATACACAATGGAGTACTATTTAGCCATTTAAAGAGGGAGAGCCTATTATTTGCAACATGGATGGAACTGGAGGACATTATATTAAGTGAAATAAGCCAGGCACAGAAAGATAAATTTCACATGTTCTCACTCATTTGTGGAAGCTAAACATAGATCTAATTTCCAATCAACAAATACTTAACTCTGTAGTCATTCTCTAGAAAGTTCTATCATAAATAGAGCTCATAGAGATAAAGAGTAGATGATGGTTACTAGATGTTAGAAAGAGTGGTAGGGAGGCAGTGGGGATAGTTAATGGGTACAAAAAGATAGTACCCATTTATATTTTACATGAGTAAAATATAGTATTTGATAGCACAACAGGGTGACTACAGTCTAATAATTTATTGTACATTTAAAAATAACTAAAAGAGTATAATTGGAATGTTTGTAACACAAAGGAATGTTAAATGCTTGAGGTGGATACCCCCATTTACCCTGATGTGATCATTATACATCATATGCCTGTAATAAAACATTTAATGTACCTCATAAATATATACACCTACCATACAAATTAAAAAAAAATTAGAGAACGATTTTAACTTCTATCTGAATGCATCTAGAATGGGTAGTGATCAGCTATAAGGACACCCTCAATATAACCAGTTTTTAAAATGTTACAACAATGTCAACTTTAACACTGTACATCTTGTATCTAAATCTTAATGTCCTATTTTTCAATCAACAAATACTTAACACTGCAGGCATTCTCTAGAAAGCTCTATCACAAGATAGATCCTTACAACGCTCTTGATATAGGCCCTATTAAGACTATTAGTATTAGAAAAGAAGTCTATAGAACATTCTAGCGATTCATTACTCTTTGTTTTTGAAGTTCTAGCCTTAAACTAAGCCCAACCTTGTCCCCAGGAACTCTAAATCTCCATTGAAACACTTTACTTTCATTGTGTTGAGCCCTCAGCTGCTGTGAAGTTTGTCTATAAAGAATAATTATGTGAAAAATGTGTCAACCTCCTCTCTAAAAGAAAATAGATCATGTTGCTTATACTGTTCATTATCTTTTTACAGTCCCTGATAATTCAGGCCTGAATTATCAATCAGATTCACATAAAATAAGTCTTCCTCAGCCTCAAACTTAATTAATGATTCACAAAGAATTCAAAACAATGGTGCCAGTAGCATGAATATCAAGAAGAACTCAAACATCAGATGCAGTTTTCAGAATACCCTTTTCCGAACTGGGTTCATTTGCTTTCAGTTATATCATCTAATCAGGTGCCAGTCAAGTTAACCCGGGGAAACCACTGAGTTTGGGATCTCATAAAATTAAATTATGTGTCTCATTAATAACATAGTCCTGTTCTGGCTATATAACTAAATCCCACTCTTTATCACAGCTGCAGCATATAAATCCATAAATTTCAGATTCCTTTATAATAATCAAAGTAGACAAATTAGGTATACGTTTGTAAAAGCTTTTCTGTAAGTCCTTCCTTTTTATCTTTTAGCATGTGTATTCCATCAGTCAATGTTTGCAAAGATTCAGATCTATGTTCCCTCAGGTATTCCGGAGGTGAAAGGAAACTTGTTACAGACCCACTGTTAAATCTTTCCTTCCCATTTCCTATATTAAGATCCCTGGAATAAACAAACTCTAAAGAATCGGCAGTAGAAAAAAAGTTTCTCTCTCTGAAAAAGCTGGTGGGCTTATTTTAACTGACAATGAGAATTACATAACTCAATGCATTTCCCTCTTTAGATTCTACAATATCATGCATAAAATGAGTACATAGTCTTTAAACTGTTTATATTCAATGTTTTATTTGTACCTGTATGTATTTTCCTTTGGAAATTGACCTTTTATTTTAAGCAATCTCAAATCATTTGGGCAATAAATACAAAGAGCTAAAATTTGTATGTTTATCTAGAAAAAATTACAATAAGCTTTCATTTTCCTTCATAAAAGATATTGTATCTATAGGCATCATTGACAAAAAGACTTCTGATGGCAATATTATTTGTTTTCCACCTCTGCTTCTTCATCCTTTTACACTTCCTTATCACAACTAGAATTTATACACATCATAGTAAAAGGTCACATAACTTAGTTCCTGTTTCTAGAGATCTTTTTCTACCACATTTCCCAAGCTAAAGCTCCCTGAACTAACTGTAATGAACCCTGCACTGCAAACCCAGGGACCTTAATCAGCTGTTGGCTATTCATTCCTTCTGAAGTTCCAAAGTTCCTGAACAGTGAAAAGCTTAAGGGAATAGAAATTCTAATCCATGAAACTTGAATAGCTCTCATAGGCTGACAGCATGATTATCATGCTGAGAGAAGGAATGAAGAGTGAAGGCTACCAGTGGTTGCACAAGAGAGGGAAAAGGAATAGTGAGAATAGGTGTTATATTTTATGATTCGGTAAAGCAATTAAAGGGAAACAGACTATCAAAAAGAAAAAAAGACCAAGATTGACTCCAAGCATATAACGAAATTTTTCTCTTTTACTTAGGTATGTCAAGTACACTAGAATTATAAAATATTGAGATTAAAGGGTCTTTAAAAATTGTTTTATCCAACCTCTTCATTCAAACAAATTTAAGATCAAGTTGGAAAGAGAAAGACTGAATATAGTGGCAAAGCAAATCTTCTTTTCCTTTTCTCTCCAAATTTCTTATTTTTCTTTTGAATTTATGGCTTTTCTTTGCTGCATCCCATTCTGGGTGTCAAATTTATCAGTCTTTTCCTTAATAACTTCAAGAATATTAGTTAGGAGAGTTTTTTTTTTATTTCAGTTTATAGATGAATTAACTTATTTTTAGTCCATGTAGAGTTTTTTTTGTGTTTTCATTTTAAAAATTCAGGTCTCTAATTAATTAGAAGAGTTATTCTTGTTAACTCTTCTAATTAATTTGAATTAAGAGCCCACTTTCATCTTTTTTCAATGTTTCTCTAGTAAACTAACACCACTTGTTGAAAAGTTTATGTTTTCCCCAATTATTTAAAACTCAGAAACTGTTATATACATTTGGGTCTATTTTTGGATTTTTGATTGTGCCGTTGGGCTGTCAGTCCATTCATGTGCTAATCTACATTGATTTAATTTAGAAGCTATACAGTATGTTATCATATGTATTAGGGCTACCTTTCTCATTTCCTATTGCCCCTTTTTATTGTATTTGTTTCTTCATAGCCATTTGAGCTTCATAGTTTTTTGTATAGACTTCGTAATAAATTTATCTGTTTTTTAAAACTTGGTATTTTTTTGAGTTCTTACGTAGAATTGATATGTTTGTGAGGCTTATTCATTCTAAGAATATAGAATACCTTTCTATTTGTCCAAATGTAATGTTGTATGTTTCATAAGTATTTTAGTGTTTTCCTTGTACCTTGTGTGTGTTTGTTAACTTTACACTTTCTTTTATTATTTTTTGGTTGTGCTATTCATTCGGAGCATTCAAATTTTCATTCTAATCTTCCGTCTTTAGTCTCATCTTTGTTTTAGTTTTAGATGTTACAATTAAATATATGCAGCAATAATTGCCAGCAGTCCTTGTACTGAAATTATCTCTTGACTGGATGAATACTTTTCTCCATCAGATTTCTTAAGAAGAACTTGTGATTACAATATGAACTGACTTCTTACATGGTTAAAATCAGTTTTCAGTAGTTGTGAAAATTGAAGGACAGTATATAAAACCCTTGGTTCACACATTCTTTCTTGGAAATGTTATTCTACTTTTATCTAACATTATATGCTGACAATTTCCAACCTGAGTTTTAAAATTTCTTATTTGTAGTTGTCTTTCATATCTGCAATTATTTGTTTAATTATGCTCAATTCATGTTTCAGTATTGTGTTACAATTTCCTTTTGATTTGTGACTTTTTCTCAGGACAAGGCAATTGTCATTATTTTACAGAAGTCTTCCATTTTCTTTTCCTTTCTTTTTTTAAAGGAGTGAAAAGTAAATAGTGCTCACCATCTCCTCTAGAGCAGGATAAGAGATGTTTCAGTATCAAAGTAAAATGTGCCACAATTTCCCATTATTACTGAATGGTAGCACTTTGCCTCTCTTACGACTTGATTTTCTCTTCCTGGGACTCAGATGTCTCTTTGCTATCAAGTAAACTTTCTGGCTACTTGTCCATTACCTATTTTCAATTATGTTTTCTAATGCTGTCTTCAGTATCAGAAATGATGAGAAATTGAGCATTTTTCCCTTGGAGAATATAAGTTGGCCCTATCTTGCTAGCTGAGTCCTACATATCCAAAATCAATAACCTCAGTTTCTTCCCACATTCCCTAAGATTTAAAGAATAATTAGAATGCTGTAAATCAATGTGGTACCAGATGCACTCCAGCAAATGATAGCTCTTGGAATAGCATGTGAAATGATAATGTGTACTCACTTGGAATTCAGAAATGAAAATGTCCCAGTGCCTTGCTTTATTACTGAAGGGAATCAGCCTTATACCACAGCAATTGCCTGTTCCCACCAGCTGACAATGAAATGAATACGCTGTAGGAGCTGAGATGATTGTGGCATTAAACTTAGCAGCCTCTCCATGATCCTGCAAGACTGCTACTGAATCTAAACTAAATCAGTTCTGAGAAGAGTCTGTATAGAACTTGTTCATCATTTGAAATCTGGAGGGGGAAAATGAGTAAAATCAAATGAGTTAGAAAAGACATTATCAACTAAGAGACAGCTCAGTGATGTTTTAGATCCGGCTGAGAAAATAGGACAGAAACAGCCAAACAGCCTGAGGACAGTTGACATCATCTGCGAAAATCTAAGAGATTGTTTTATTACTGTCATCAGTTGTGATTATGATAATAATAGTGATCTGGTGTGCAATGAACACAAAACAATGCAGTAGCAACAGGACTCGCTATATATAAAAAAATGAATAATATAGATTTTCTGACTGGTAAGCTTGGCGTCTAAGTTACCCAGACTATAACCAGAGCAGGGACATCGAGGAAATTGAGTAGATGCCTGAGATAGGGCAAGCATCTGCACGTATCATGACATTGGTCTTACTTAGTCCTTTAATCTTTCACTTAGAAGAGTAGTGAATGAGGGAAAGATCAGTCCTAGGGACATTATGAGTGGAGGGAGCAAAGCAAAGGTGACAAGTATATTAATATCTATGGGTAAAGCTTTCTGAATATGAATATCTCATTTAAGGTTCACAACAATGCAATCAGATACTATGATTTCCATTCTATACATGAAGTAATTGAAGTTTTGAGAAGAAAATTATCCTAGTGCCAGGTGGCCTGTAAGGAAAGCAAGTGGCCAGTAAAGAGAGCAGGGGCTGAAAGCCAGTGAGTCAGAGCCACAATATTCCAGATCGAGGGCCTTGCACCAAAGCTGGACAAGGAGATGAAATGGAAGTTGTTTGAGATGTGATCTCCTCCATACAAACCTTTCTCATCTACATGACCCTGCTGTGAGTCACTCCTTTAATGTTAAGAAAATTGGACAACACATAAAGATTGGGCATCACAAGTAAATGCATAAGGGGAAGAACTAGTTACAGTTCTCCAACTCCTATAAGAGCATACTCATACTCCTATAAGTCATGCATCACTTACATATGGATATGTGTTCTGAGAAAAGCTTTTCATCAGATTACTTTGTTGTGCAAACATCATAGAGTGTAGTTACACAAACCAAGATGGTATAGCCTACTACACGCTTAGGCTGTATAGCATAGCGTATTGCTCCTGGGCTATTGATTTATTGGCCCAATTGTTACTTTAGATAATTTTTTAAATTAAAAAAATCAGCTTTCTTTACACAAATTCACTGTATTCTGCTTTAATAGTGATCTAAAAATATATTCTTCAAATTTTCTGATTTTCAAATTTATATAGATTTTCTTTTTGTGTGTTATAAAAAGTTTTAGTATGTAAATAATGTGCACTTAAAAAGATGGATAATCCTTCTAAGTCTATAAACTTTGGTAAATATTATTTCCAATAACTGAATTTATTTTCTCTGTGTTCTTGTTTTGTTTTACTGGGATTTTGTACAAACAGTACTGAGCTAAAATCAATACAATCTCTGGAGGTGAACTACTGGGGTTTAATATTAGTCTCACCATTTATATATGATCTTGGTCAAATTACCTGGCCTTTATGTGCCTTAGTCTCATTAGTTCAAAAATGGGAATAATAGTATTTGCTTTATAGGATTTATGTGAGAATTAAATATTTACAAGATGCATTTAAAACATGTACATAAAACTAGCACTACACAAATGTTAACTGTTAATACTATATTTGCTTTAAACTCCACTTGGAATTTACATTTAGTATTTTTTCTTGTTTTCTCTATTCAGTTTTTTCTTTTTAATTTTTCTGCTTTAGTGTTATGCTATAGTAATACAATTATTTGATTCTTCATTTCAATACAATATGTTTTTGATGAGTAATTTAGACATCATTCACATAAAAAATTGCTCTGCTAGTCCTATTACCTGCCATTCTGTATTTGCTTTATCAGTGATTGCATTTGTTATACAGACTTTATTTTATAACTTTAACACTTTTATAATGGTATCTTTGAACACACGTTTTAAAAATCCATTGAAATCACCCATTAAAACTCTTTCCAAGTTAATTATCAATTGTGTCTCACAAACCAGCTTAGCTCCAAGTTAATTATCAATTGTGTCTCACAAATCAACTTAGCAACTTTGATACCTTTTATAATGAAGAAAACATTTCACAATTTTGGACTTTCCCTCCTTGCCTTCTCTGACTCCTGCTTTTTCTTAGGCTAATCCAGGGGCCCATTTTAATGGGGTGAGGGAGAAAGTTTAATTAAACTAAGCATTTGGTCTAATAATTATTGAAAATAACTTCATTTCTTCCTTTTCTTGGTCTTATAATTTCTTCTTGTTCTATCATTATCTGCTCTCCCAGCTCACAATTTTTCTTTTATTAAATTGATGCAGAAGAAAAAAAGATGGTGCTTTAAAAAAATAATAGCTTTGGCCGGGCGCAGTGGCTCAAGCCTGTAATCCCAGCACTTTGGGAGGCCGAGGCGGGCGGATCATGAATGAGGTCAGGAGATCGCGACCTTCCTGGCTAACATGGTGAAATCCCGTCTCTACTAAAAATACAAAAAATTAGCCGGGCGTGGTGGTGGGCGGCTGTAGTCCCAGCTACTCAGAGAGGCTGAGGCAGGAGAATGGCGTGAACCCCGGAGGCTGAGCTTGCAGTGAGCCGAGATCGCGCCACTGCACTGCAGCCTGGGCAACAGAGCGAGACTCCATCTTGGAGAAAAAAAAAAAAAAAAAAAAAATATATATATATATATACGTATATATATGTGTATATATGTATATATATGTATATATATATGTGTATATATATATATATAAAATAGCTTTTTGGCATTACAGGGCTGAATGGAAACTATTCTATTATTTACAGAAAATACTTCTCCCAAAGCAAGGCCACTTTTGGAAGGAGAATGAGAATTTAAACTGAACTGCTCTACTTAATAGTGGAAAGTATTAACTTCTTTGTATGCTGGGTGACATCTACACAAAGATATTATGATTTTAAACTGGAAGAGATTGAGGGCTCTGGGACTTGGGAAGGGACAAGAGAGAGGGGTGATGTGAAAGAGGCAGAAATGCTCATAGTGTGCATGACCCCCCAAAATTTGTGAGGTTGGGAAATCTCTGTAAAATGGCAGAGGTGGCACCCTTAGGTGCAGTGACCCCTGACACCCAATTTAAAGCCACCTTTTCTTCATTAAAATTTCTGGAAAGATTTCTTTTGGGCCATCACCTATTACAGCCTAGTAAGAGCTTGGACCTGAGGGATGTTGAGAACCACTTTGGTGTGAAGTTGACCTGCAGCTGCACGGAGTAATATAGAGATAACCATATATGGTAGAGAAGCCCTCAGCAGGGTCTGAAGCAAGAAGGAGAAGTGATGTGCTTTGGGTGTGCGCAACCCTGCCCTCAAAATTGGGAACTTCAAAAAGTTCATGGAAAAGTAGAATTAAAAGATAAAAATTTAAAAATATAAATGTTGTTTGTCAACATAGCTCCATCAAGTTCAAGACACATTTGTAAGTAATGATACCGGACATTTAGTTCAACCCTAAATAACTGAGAATCCTGGGAACTTAATCATGTCAACACAATCATTTTTATGTTATTAACTGAAGAATAATGTGTGGTCTTACCAGATTTTTTAAGATTAAGAAACAAAAAGAGCCAAATCAGAAATTTAAGGTAAATGCCTAAGGATTTGCCATCAAAACTCCCACAAAATTCCCCTTATTTGGTGTTATAGTGGAGAAAGACTCTCTGGTGAAGCTTTCCAACTCATTTTTCTGCTAAACCTTTGGCTAATTTTATCAAAACACCCTCATAATAAGCAGATGCTATCGCTATTTTTTGGTGCAGAAATGCAACCAGCAAAAGGTCTTGAGCATCAAAATGACCTTTCCCCTTGATTATTTCCTTTTGTTTTGGCTGGACCACTTCCACCTCTTGATAGCTATTGCTATCATTGTGCTTCGTCTTCAGGATTGTACCGGTAAAGCCATGTTTCATCTGCTGTTACAATTCTTCAAAGAAATGCTTCAGGATCTTTAATTCTGCTTGTTTAAAACTTCCATGAAAAGCTCTGCTCCTATCTGTAGCAGACCTGGATGCAACAATTTCTGACAACCATTGAGTAGAAAGTTTGCTCCACTTTAATTTTTCAGTCAGAATTTATAAGCTGAACAAATTGAAATGTCTTTGGTGTTGGCTATTGTTTCTGCTGTTAATCATCAGTCCTCTTAAATTAGAGCAGAACTGAGATGAATTTTTTCCTTGCAAATCAATGTGGATGGTCAGTTGCTACAGGCTTCATCTTCAACATCATCTCATCCCCTTTCAAAACCAGTTATCCATGAGTAGGAGTACCTATTATATCAGATTAAATAGTCTCTAAAGCAACAGTAAAAAGACAAAGAAAGTCATTACATATTGATAAAAGGATCAATCAAAAAGATATAATTCTAAATATATATGCACCTAACTCTGGAGCTCCCAGATATGCAAAACAATAATATATAAAGATAGAAAATGTTGTCTAAAATTTAACCTTTGTTAAAAATCCAGAAACAAACCGATAATCCTCCATACATAAAACTTATTTTTACATGGTAATTTGTTTCTTCTTGTTAATTTTTATGTCACAATGAGTACCTTCTATTTCTGCTTTTATTTTATTTTTAGGTTGCATTTTCCCCCTGCGCCCCCACCCCCCTCATTATACCTTTGATGATGCAGAACATTTGGCTGGTATTTACATTGAGAAAAATAAGAGGTGGCTTCCAAATCAGTTTCACTGGTATTTCTTTTCTGTTCAATTGGCCTTTGTCTTTCTCTAGTACAGTAGAGACAAAACATTCAACAAGCTAAGTAATAGATTCTAAGCAATTGGAAACATTCTATAAATTTTGACTGGTTAAAATGGACATTGCATTCAAATGTTTTATAGACAAACTGAAATCTCCTGTATCAAACCATAAAATTCCATATTAAATTTGCAGTTGCACATTCACTCCGACATCAATCAATGTTACAACTTTTCAAATTTGTTTTTTTTTTTTTATAATTTAGGTTTTAGGGTACATGTGCACAATGTGCAGCTTTGTTACATATGTATCCATGTGCCATGTTGATTTCCTGTACCCATTAACTTGTCATTTAGCATTAGGTATATCTCCTAATGCTGTCCCTCCCCCCTCCCCCCACCCCACAACAGTCCCCGGAGTGTGATGTTCCCCTTCCTGTGTCCATGAGTTCTCATTGTTCAATTCCCACCTATGAGTGAGAACATGCGGTGTTTGGTTTTTTGTCCTTGCGATAGTTTACTGAGAATGATGTTTTCCAGTTTCATCCATGTCCCTACAAAGGACACGAACTCATCATTTTTTATGGCTGCATAGTATTCCATGGTGTATATGTGCCACATTTTCTTAATCCAGTCTATCGCTGTTGGACATTTGGGTTGGTTCCAACTCTTTGCTATTGTGAATAGTGCCGCAATAAACATACGTGTGCATGTGTCTTTATAGCAGCATGATTTATAGTCCTTTGGGTATATACCCAGTAATGGGATGGCTGGGTCAAATGGTATTTCTAGTTCTAGATCCCTGAGGAATCGCCACACTGACTTCCACAATGGTTGAACTAGTTTACAGTCCCACCAACAGTGTAAAAGTGTTCCTATTTCTCCACATCCTCTCCAGCACCTGTTGTTTCCTGATTTTTTAATGATGGCCATTCTAACTGGTGTGAGATGGTATCTCACAGTGGTTTTGATTTGCATTTCTCTGATGGCCAGTGATGATGAGCATTTCTTCATGTGTTTTTTGGCTGCATAAATGTCTTCTTTTGAGAAGTGTCTGTTCATGTCCTTTGCCCAATTTTTGATGGGGTTGTTTGTTTTTTTCTTGTAAATTTGTTTGAGTTCATTGTAGATTCTGGATATTAGCCCTTTATCAGATGAGTAGGTTGCAAAAATTTTCTCCCATTCTGTAGGTTGCCTCTTCACTCTGATGGTAGTTTCTTTTGCTGTGCAGAAGCTCTTTAGTTTAATTAGATCCCATTTGTCAATTTTGGCTTTTGTTGCCATTGCTTTTGGTGTTTTAGACATGAAGTCCTTGCCCACGCCTATGTCCTGAATGGTATTGCCTAGGTTTTCTTGTAGGATTTTAATGGTTTTAGGTCTAACATTTAAGTCTTTAATCCATCTTGAATTAATTTTTGTATAAGGTGTAAGGAAGGGATCCAGTTTCAGCTTTCTACATATGGCTAGCCAGTTTTCCCAGCACCATTTATTAAATAGGGAATCCTTTCCCCATTTCTTGTTTTTTTCAGGTTTGTCAAAGATCAGATAGTTGTAGATATGCGGCATCATTTCTGAGGGCTCTGTTCTGTTCCATTGATCTATGTCTCTGTTGTGGTACCAGTACCATGCTGTTTTGGTTCAAATTTGTTCTCTTTATTGATGACAATACATTCCTTGGTTTGAAGGGGATTTCTGAGTAATTGAATTTTCTAGTAAAAGATTTTAAATGATCAAGATTGAATTTCTCATTCCTAAGGATATTGTTCACTTGTTGATTGTCTTCTAGTATATTCTTATTGGGCAGCACAGAGCAATGCCCTATCCCTTAGGATAGCATGTTCTCAGGAACATGCTAGTGGAGTGATGCTATGCCCTCCCATCCATTAAATCCCCACCCTCAAGGCCAGTCTTTGATGTTTGTATTTTATATTAACTCAAAATGAATTTTCTGAACATCTGCTTATATACCAGGCATAGTACCAAACACTAAGAATACAGATGAAAAATGTAGATACTGTCTAATCCTCGAAGAGCTTCACAGCCTCATTAGCTTAAAAAATGGACAGTATTATTTAGAGCTGTCATTCTAGCTAAGTAATACTAGTATCTCCCCTCTAGAAATATATAGTCTCACTAGGTAGTGAGACATAGCAAGTTATGTAATGATGCAAGATTATAACAGTTTAAATGCCAAATGAGTTGCTGGGATATTAAATGCTAAAGGAATTCAGGAGAAAAACAAAGCACATAGTTCAACATTTAAGACACCAAGAAAATTTTCTGAAATTATCCATCCATTAAATTGAAGGATTATATCTGCCTGAAGTAAATTAGTTTGGTCATTTTTTTTTCCAGCAAGTGTCCTAGGATCATGGTGTTCCACATTATTGGAGTCATTACACCTGTGTGCATTAACTAGTGAAGGTATAAAAATACAATAACAAACCCTGTTTACCTACTTATATGGGAAGAAATATCAAAGGGCGTTTGAAACCATCTACATTATTTGCTGTGAACAACATACACCTTTTTTTAAAAGAAATGAGAGAGTTGTCATTTCTAATTTGCCAGGTAACATCTTAATTTATTGCAATCATTCCAAGCAGTTGAACTGATCCCTGCAGAGTTACCTGCTGAAAAGCAATATCCATGTTTCACGTCAAATTTAGATTCACAGGCCAGGCCCTGTGGCTCATGCCTATAATCCCAGCACTTTCAGAGGCCAAGGCAGGAGGATTGCTTGAGCCCAGGAGTTTGAGACCAGCCTAGGCAACATAGGGAGACCCTGTCTCTACAAAAATTAAGTTACCCAGGCGTGGTAGTGTGGGCCTGTGATCCCAGCTACCTGGAAGGCTTGAGCCTGAGAGGTTGAGGCTGCAGTGAGCCATGATGGTGCCACTGCACTCTAGCCTGAGCAACAGAATGAGACCCAGTCTCAAAAAAAAATATATATATATATATATATATGCTATATATATATGTTATATAAGAGGTAGCTTCCAAATCAGTTTCACTGGTATTTCTTTTCTGTTCAATTGGCCTTTGTCTTTCTCTAGTACAGTAGAGACAAAACATTCAACAAGCTGAGTAATAGATTCTAAGCAATTGGAAACATTCTATAAATTTTGACTGGTTAAAATGGACATTGCATTCAAATGTTTCATAGACAAACTGAAATCTCCTATATCAAACCATAAAATTCCATATTAAATATATATGCTATATATATAGCATATATATAGCATAAATATATATTATTACATATATTATTATTATATTATTATATAATTATAATTATATATTATATATAATATATAATTATAATTATATATTATATATAATTATAATTATAATTATATATTATATAATTATAATTATAATTATAATTATATATTATATAATTATAATTATAATTATAATTATATATTATATAATTATAATTATATAAAATTATATAAATTATATAAAAATATATTAATTATAATTATATAATTATATATTATATAATATAATTATAATAATTATATTATAATTATATTATTTTTATATAATATATAATTATATTTTATGCTATATATTATATATATAATATATTATTATATATAAAATATATATAGAGAGAGCATAAAAAATATAGCATATATATATATGCTACTGAGCCCTGGGCTAGGTTTTACTTGACAGAAAACAGATTTCTTTCATCCCCAAAATATGCTCAAGAAAACGCTGTTTTGAGAGCCCCCAGCTAAATTGGGGTTCCAGTACCAGAGCAGCTAGTGACCCTTCTTTAATGGGGAATGAAGGGGAGCTGGATGGGGATGTTTACTGTGTGTCTTTCACAGGATACTTCTCTTACCTGGCAGACGGCCTAATGTCTAGTTGTCCAACCCATGATCATGGGGGTTCATGATAAACTTGTTTACACTGGTAGACGCCCTTGTCTGACCAGTTACATGCCTTCCTGACCATCATTCTGGCACTGGGAGCCTGATCTTGTGCTCTCCCTGGTGTTCTGGGGAAAATCCTACCTGGGGCAACCCTGAGTTTTTCAGAGGGAAGGCACAGATTCAACACACAACCACAATAAGAATCATGTTTAAAGATCTTCTGTTTCTTTCAACTTCAGATCCTGGGCAGGGAGAGTCAGGAAGGCATCCCCATCCCCATCCCCATCCCCAGGTCACACGAGGCAGTAATGAAGAGTCGAGCTGAGAGAGAGAAAGAGAAAAAGAGAGAGAGGCAGAGAGAGAAAGCACAAGAGGCAACTAGCAGCATATATAAGGGAATAGGGTACAGGGTGTGGGTCACTTTAAGTTTCTGGGTAAATGTCTGAATGGTTTCTTTAAAGGGATCCCAGTCTGCTAGGCAGGAGAGATTCCTCTAAGTTCTCATCTCTGGCCACCAGCTTGAGCCATTTGTGTGTGATATAGAATTGGAAACTGTGTCAAGGTTGACTGAGCCCTGCTTGCAACAAAAGCAAGCATGCAGCAACAAAAGAGGCACTTGCCCCAGCAATACTTACGTTTGTGAGGCACATGGTTATTCAGGCAAAGTAACCCCCATTATGAGTGAGGGTTAGGCAATTTCACCCCAGCTCCACTTCACTACTGCACAGCGAGTGCAGAATTGTATCGCCCTCTCTGACTTTACTAGGATGGAATCACTGATGCCCTGGAGCTTGGTAGCCCACATCTGTATTGCTGGCCAAGTGGAGGTAGAGCTCCACCATCCTGGCCAACTCACTGTGGCTTAACACTAGCACTTCCTAATGTATAGTCAATACAGTCAATACAGTTCTGACTACTACCAAGCCTTCAGGTAACTGGAAAAGTACACCTGGCCAAGGAGCAACACACCCTTAAATAGTGGCCCACTGGGCCAGGTGCAGTGGCTCACGCCTGTAATCCAGCACTTTGGGAGGCTGAGGTGGGTGGATCATGAGGTCAGGAGTTCAAGACCAGTCTGACCAATATGGTGAAACCCCATCTCTACTAAAAATACAAAAATTAGGTGTGGTGGCAGGTGCCTATAATCCCAGCTACTCGGGAGGCTGAGGCAGGAGAATCACTTGAACCTGGGCAGCAGAGGTTGCAGTGAGCCGAGAGAGCCACTGCACTCCAGCCTGGGTGACAGAGTGAGACTCTGTCTCAAAAAAAAAAAAAAAAAAAAAAATACTGGCCCACTGTTTAGGGGACCCAGACCCAGGAAGGGCTGCTGGTTCCTCACAGGGAAACACCTTCCTTACACTGGGACCTGCTCTTCAATGGATGCAGGGAAGTCTGATAGCTCTAAGAACCATCCATAGCCACTGCAATTTCTGGAAAATCTCCAAGGCAATGCCCAACAACAGCAGTACACAGTTAGGCAAAGCAAAGCTATAGGCCACTAGCAAGCAGTGCTTTCTTCCCAAAAGGACAGAGCTGTTTGGGAGAGGGAATTTGTATTAGTCCGTTTTCACACTGCTATAAAGAACTGCCTGAGACTAGGTAATTTTTAAAGGAAAATTTCATTGACTCACAGTTCCACATGGCTGGGGAGGCATCAGGAAACTTACAATCATGGCAGAAGGCAAAGGGGAAGCAAGGCAACTTCTTTACAAGGCAACAGAAAGGAGAAGTGCTGAGCTAAAGGAGAAGAGCCCCTTATAAAACCATCAAATCTCATGAGAACTCACTCTCACTAGAACAGCCCGGGTCGGGGGGAACTGCCCCCATGATTCAATTGCCTCTACCTGGTCTCTTTCTTGATACCTGGGGATTATGGAGATTACAATTCAAGATGAGATCTGGGTGGGGAGACAAAGCCTAACCATATCACAATTAGTAAACCATGTGCAGCTAAAATGCATTGTGGAGGTGTATAACTTGTGCCAACTGTCCCATACTCATCACTATCTGTTTTGAGACTCTTCCAGTTAAATCGGGGTTCCAGTTACAGAGTGTAGCATTGCTATTGTAACAGGAAATAAGGAGAGGAGAGCTTGATGTGAGGGTTTACAGTGTGACTTTATGTGATACTTCTTTAACCTGGTAGATGACCTAATGCCCAGATGTCGAACCCATTATTAGGGTTCCCTCACATGGGAAACCTGTTTACACTGGCAGAGGCCCTTGTGGCTCTTGTCTGACCAGTTTATGCCTTCCTGACCATGGCTCTGTCACTGGGAGCCTGACCTTGTACTCTCCCCTGGTGTCCCAGGAAAAATTCACTCTGGGGCACTGATATAGTTTGGCTGTGTCCCGCTCTCCCCCCAGATCTCATTTTGAATCCCCACATGTTGTGGAAGGGACCCAGTGGGAGGTAATTGAATCATGGGGGCAGATCTTTCCTGTGCAGTTCTCGTGATAGTGAATAAGTCTCATGAGTTCTGATGGTTTTAAAAAGTGGAGTTTCCCTGCACAAGCTCTCTTCTCTTGTCTGCCACCATGTGAGACATGTCTTTCACCTTCCACCATGATTTTGAGACCTCCCCAGCCACGTGGAACTGTAACTCCATTAAACCTCCTTTTTTTGTAAATTGCCCAGTCTTGGATATGTCTTTATCAGTAGCGTGAAAAGAGACTAATACAGGCACCCCTAGTTTTTTAGATAAAAACTGCAAATTCAACACACCACTGTAACAGGGAACTAGTTCAAAATTTTTTTTTCAACTTACAGATGCTGGGCAGAGAGGGTACAATAAGTTAAGAGGGCAGTCCTTCTTTCCTTTGTCATGTGAGTCAAGAAAGAAGAATCAAGCACAGAGAGAGAGAGAGAGAGAGAGAGTGTGTGTGTGTGTGTATGTTTGTGTAGAGACAGAGAGACAGAGAGAGAACACACATGGCCACTAGCAGCACATTATATATAACAGAATAAGGTGTGGGTCACTTTAAATTTATGGGCAAATGCGTGAATGGTTCATTTAAAGAAGGCAGCTGGAAAGTGAGGAGACAGGTCTGCTAGGTGGGAGAGGTGAGCCTTAGTGATGAGTCTTAGCAGCTTTAATCCTCCTCTGCTTTTGTATTTCCAATCTTCTACCTGAGTTGTTTTTGCTCACACTTCTGACACCAAACATGTGGGGTTTTTCCTCACACCTCCTAATTTTCCAACTCTCCAGATACCAACTAAGTGCCTAAAATTTAATTAAATTCTGACATTAACTTCCTTGAGTTAGCTTAAACCTCACAAGCTAAGGGCCCAGTCTCAGAAGTCTGCCCTTACTTCAGATGCCAGTCACAATTCCCAGGTTGTTACCTGTACTTCTGACCAATTAGCTATAAATCTGATGGTTACCACAAACCCCACCTCAAGTTCAGTATTTCCTAGAATAACTCACAGAACTCAGGAAAGCATTTTACTTACTATTTATGGTTTATAACAAAGGATATAATTCGGGAACAGCCACATTCTGCACCTCTCCAGGTATATTCTCTTCTGAGCACCTTGATGTTTTCACCGATCTGGAAACTCTGAACTCTTTTGTTTGGGTTTTTTCCTTTTAGATAGGAGTTTTAACAGAGGTTTCATTACATAAACATGATTGATTATATCATTCTCCACTGGTGATTAACTGAATCTCCAGCCTCTCTCTCTGCTCCTGAGGTTGGGAAAGGGGCTGAAAGTTCCAACCCTCTAACACATGATTCGTTACTCTGGCAACTAGCCCCCATTCTGAAGCTAACTAGGGGCCCACTAAGAGTCACCTTATCAACATAAACTCAGGTACAATTGAAAGAGGCTTGTAATGAATAACAAAAGATGCTTCTATCACTCCTCTCACTCAGGAAATTCAGTGCATAGTAGGATCCCCATGTCAGGAACCAGGGACAAAGACCAAGTGTATATTTCTTATTGTATCACACTACCCTACACAAATTCTTTCTACTGGGGTTCCTATGCCTACTGCCTATTACTTGCCTTACTCCCTTTTCAGCAGACCTAAGGAAACCTAAAGGAACACCTATTGACAAGAAATACCAAAGGATTACATTGACTTGTGGATACTAAAATTCGAACTGCATTTCTTTAGACTCTTATGAGAACCAATACAGTTTTGGTCTATATTTCTCTCTGAAGAATGCAAAAAGATGAAAACTATTACTGAATCTTTCTATGACCTACAGATAGCTTATGACCTAGAAAAATTTTAATCAAATTTACCAAATCATAAGTTCAACATGGGAAGATGTTGATTTTTTTATTGTGATAAAATACACATAACAAAATTTACCATCTTAATCATTTAAGGGTACAATCTGGTGATATTAAGTACATTCATAATGTTGTGCAACCATTACCAGGTGTGGTGCAACCATTACCAGGCATATTGTGCAACCAGCCAGGTGTGGTGGTGGGCACCTGTAATCCTAGCTACTTGGGAGGCTGAGGCAGGAGAGCGCATCCATCTACAGAATTCTTTTCATCTTGCACAACTGAACCTGTATATCCATTAAACAAAAACTCCCCAGCCTCCCCTCGTTCTAGTACCTGTAAAGCACATTTCTACTTTCTGTCTTTATGTACCTTATAAAAGGGTATTTGTATGTTTGTGATTGGTTTTTTTTACTTAGCATACTGGCCTCAAGTTTCCTCTATGTAGTAGCACATGTCAGAATTTCCTTCCTTTTTAAGTCTGAGTAATATTCCATTATATATATGTATCACATTTTGCTTATCCATTCATCTACCAACAGACACATGGGTTCATTAAAAGACACTTTTATCTTTGTTCACTACCATATCCCTAACATTTAGACAAATTTCTGTCCGAATTAGGTGTTTGGTGATTGTTAAGTAAATGAATGGTTAACAGTTAAATGTGTGGTCTTGATTATACTTATGACAGTGTGATGTTCATTGAATAAGTTGTCAATGCGAGTGTGCTTTTGGGTAACCTGTGACTTCTCATCTCTTCTCTTCCCTGACTTTATATTTCTAGTTCTTTCTTTTACTGTCCTTTCACTATGCATTACATTGATTTCTCCCATCTTTTTCTATTCTTTGTTTCTCAGTGTTCTATTAATACAACACTATAACATTTATGTAGCAATGCTGGATAGAGGCAGGGGTGGTTGATTCAATAAATAATGCTTGGACACCTACATTATACTGACCTCTGTGCTAGCATTGGAACCATTATACCTAGTTAGTATTGTCTATTGAATCTTAGTTTAGAGCCTTAATTTTCAGTCAGGATTTTAAAATGCTGAGCATTACTCAAAAGAAATTCAGTGCTTATGAATTATTTACTAAACTGCTTGATTCAAGCAATATACAGTAATCTATTCTAAAGATTATACTCTCTGAAAGCAGTGATGAAGCTTAATTCCTTCATTTATCCAAATTAAAGTGCCTTTGGAAATCATTTACCACACATATATATATATCAAAATATGTCTTAAATAAACCAAGTTCACTCCCAGGTCAAATGAGGTTGGAGATGTTCAGAGTGGTTTGGTGGTAGAACAATTTGCAAGGTCTACAGTTAGTGATTGAGGTATACTATTCAATTTTTTAAATATTGCTTGTCAGCTAGAATCTAGTGTATTTTGTTTCAAGTATAACTTGATTTTATAAACACCTGAAGATAAGAATTTGGAATGTCAATATAGCTCTATTGGGCCTAGCTATTCAACCTTCTAACTCAATTTCTTGTTTTTCCTCTTATTTTTTATATCTTTCAACACTATAACTTACAAAAAAAAACCTATCTTGTCTTCCTTTACTGGACCTAGAATTATTATTTTATGTCATATCTCATTTCTTTAAAAAACAAAACCAAGATTCCTGTGCTCTTTATCTTTTTGAATGCCCAAAAAAGGTCTGTCTTCCTGAGCAAGGTCTATCTTCATCTAAGCACAGCCAACAGAAAATAATCTGCATTCCTTATACCAGCAATCATACCCTGGTGGATTTGAGATTGACTGTGGCAGATTTGATAGACTTACAGTTGCTTTTCTGAAAGCACATATTTCCTCATCAGCGTTTTAAAACAATAAAACTGCAGGGAATACAGAAGATCTCAAAGTATAGAACAGAACAGCTACAGTAGCAGATCGGATAGAAACAAAACCAGGCAGGCCAATGATGAATCAGTGAAGAGTCAGAAATCTTAAGGAGATGGAGGGAGATAGGGTAATAATAAGCAAACACAAGGTGGTTATTTGATAACTCCAATATCTGAAACTACTAATAAACTTTTCTAGCATCTTTGTAAAAATTATTTGTCATTTCTTCTTGTTTTCTATAGTCTAGTAAATTTGTAATTGAATTGATACGGGGTATGAAAAATTTTAGAGAAATTGTGCATTTGGTAGGCAGAGTAAAAGAAATTCACCTTAACCCAGTCTGAATTCGAAATTGAGCTAGTTTGAAGCTGAATTCTGTCTTTGTGTGGCCTGATTGATTTCTGTTTCATCTTTTCTATTAAGGAGTAACCCTTTAGGCATTCCAACGGAAATCCTAGATTGTTAACGAAGCCTCTCCTCCATAGTGATCTGAATTCCATTTTTTTTTTTTTTTGTCTCTCAAATCCATAAAACAGACAAACCTCTGATCAGATTTTTAGACTTTTAACCATCAGTTACAAATTGACAAAAAACTTAAGGGAAAAGCAGCATGGAATGTTGCATGTGTTCACTTTCATTCTTGTAATCTTGTCTTCAAGTCCTTGTTTCCTGGGAAGCTCTCTGAAGTCCTCAAACAGAGAATGTGTGTGTGTGTGTGTACTTTAATTCAGCTTTTCACTTTTGTAATTTTTCTTGGAGAATTGGTCTGCTACAAGTTAGTCTGCCATAGCTGAAAGCAGAAGTCATGACAGGCATCTAGAATTGACACAGCATCGGCCGGGTGCAGTGGCTCACACCTGTAATCCCAGCACTTTGGGAGGCTGAGGCAGGCGGATCACCTGAGGTTGGGAGTTTGAGACCAGCCTGACCAACATGGAGAAACCCTGTCTCTACTAAATTAGCCAGGCATGGTGGCAGGCACCTGTAATCCCAGCTACTCGGGAGGCTGAGGGAGGAAAATCACTTGAACCCAGGAGGCGGAGGTTGCAGTGAGCCGAGATAGCGCCATTGCACTCCACCCTGGGCAACAAGAGTGAAACTCCATCTCAAAAAAATTAAAAATTAAAAATTAAAAAATTGACACAGCATACCAAGGAAGAAGCCATGGAACAGGAAAGACGTTATAAGCTTTCATCTTTGTGTGTGTTTTCTTTACACCTGTGGGAGTTGCCTTTTTACTGGTTGACCTAACGTTTTCTTAGACTCTTCTTTATGGTGCCACCAACATTGTTCTTCCCTTTCAGGGCCAATCCTTCAAACATTGTGACTGCTTTTATACCTCTTTGGCTCTAATGAATTACTGTCCTTTTTTCAAATCTGCCACTCATCCTGCTGTGTGGCTTCTGGCATTCTCACTGAAGAAATCTGTAAAGAGATAAATATTGTTCCAGTGATTTTTGAGAGATAAGTTTATGTAAGTAGTAGTTCTTCCTCAGCTTGGAAAATATTAGCCCAGGGTGTCAAAAGGTGACTGTAATTTCCAAGCTTGGAAGAAATCCAACCCATGGAATTGGAAGATATCTTAAAGAACACACAGTCCAATCTTTCATGGAGAAGCCAACTTGCCCAAGGTTCCATGTCATTAGGTCCAAGGAACAGTAAGTGTCTGCTTCCTGCCCGTGCTCTTCAACAATACTCTTGCTGTAGATCAGTTACTTCATGGGAAGATTTCTGTTGACTGATAACTCTTGGAATCTGCATCCCATATCCTAAAGTTTCTCTTTGAGATACTAGTTTAGGATGTTAAAAGATAACTGCAAATTCTAAGTTTACATGTTAATGTATATATAAGGGTGTTGTTTTAAAGCAATTCTCCATGGAACAGATATTTATATGCAGAAAGTTTAGTAGGGGAGCATAAGAAGTAGGGCTAGGCAGAGGGAGGATTTAAACTAGATGAATTCACAACAAAGGTTCATACAATGATGTGGGTACTGTGAAGCAGGGATGGCCCCATCAGTGTTGTCCTGCTTTTAGGCAAGGGGGTTGGACATTTATGCCCCCATCTGGTTAGTTAACCAGTTACTAATTAGTTAAAAATGACTAATTAGTTAAAAAATTAGTTTAATTAATTTTCAACTAATTAGTAAAACTAGTTAAAAATGACTAATTAAAAATGAAAGCTAAATAAACTAAAATGTATATTTTTGTCTCTCTGCTAGATTGTCCTTAAAATAAACAGCAAATAGCAACAATCTGGAAGTGAAACAACCTATGGTTTTATTCATAAACATTTTTCAGTTGTTATCAAAGACAAAGCATTAAGGAGGTATGCAAATTTCACATTCATTCTGACTCTTAGAAAAGGATGAAGGTTACCAAAGTTCAGGTACTTGCTTTCTAAAGAGTACCTTTATTGTTCTCATGGTTCTTGTGCAAGTTTTATTGAGAGGCTTAGTAGAATGATGATCTTGAACTCAAAGGAACTAAAGAGTAGACATTATCCTTCAGTCATGCACTTCACCATGTTTGAAGCTGAATAAATGTTTATTTAATAAGAACAGTCACTGTACAGTCAAAAAGGAATGTTTGCACTTGCCTATGGCAATGATTGCAAGTATTCACTAATATGTTTAATGAAAGGAATTAATATTTTTTGATAGAAAATATATCATTAATATCTATCTTTACTGAGTTAAAGAACATGAATCAAGCATATGATCTTTGAAATTGTCAAATTTCAAATTTGTGAAGGTATTATTTAAATGATAAATTAGACAATTTTTTTTTAAAATTAAACACATTTTCAATGTTCTCAGTTCCAGCCAAATTGAAAATGAAAGTAAAATTTTATTGCCTTCTTGAAATTCTAAAACACAACTTGTATTAGCTTTCAAATTACCTTCAGTTGAGTGTAGGTGGATGTATAGTTACACTTAGAAGTCAGTTTGAACAAGTTATATATTTGAGGTCATAATGTTTATAGAAAGAATGGAGAAAAAAATATTTCTATGTGAAACCATCAAATGAAAAATTAAGAATCAATTTGAAGGGATGGAAAAAAATCTCCTACTAATCTGTGACTCCTTTAACCTGCCAGAGAGTTCTTATTTTTAACAGCTGGTATAATGCAGAAACAAATATTGATGACTGGAAAACCATAAGACAATCTGATTTTTATTTTCTCAAATTCTAATCATAAAAGAGGCTACATAAGATTAGCACATATAGAACGATTCAATACCTCAAATCCATACCTGATGTTACATATCTTTCCCCAAACAAGTTCACAAAATTTTACCCTTTCAATCTATTTATAACTCCCCTCTGTTGGAGGAAATAAGAAGAATTCTGTGATTGTTGCACATGATACTTGGGAGGAGCCCAGGCATTGGGGTAATTTTAATGCACTGAGAGTGTCCTGTACATATTTAATGCTTAGTTGTTAAATACTGATATTTAACAATTTTACTGTTGTTAAAACAGAACAGTTTAGCAGATTATCTATTGGAGAACTCTGAGGACATGATAGATAATAGGAAGGAAGAACTATAAAAAGACTGGCAAGGAGGGGTTCTGGTCATTCAGTGGAGGAACCTTGAGTATACACGGCCAGGAGATGTACTCAAGAATCTAAAGTCGGGCCTGGGAGGGGATTCAAGATGGGTGACTAGGTGCATCTGGTACTCACTTCTTCCATAAAGAGGAACCAAAATAGTGAATAGATAATTACACTTCAAATAAATCATCTAAGAAAAACACTGGAATTCAACAGAGAAGTGACAGGAAGCACCAAAAGCAAGGAAGGAGAAGGAAGCAAGGCAGCCTTCTTGACTGGTGTAGGCTGGGGACCTGGAGAGGCTCCCTAATGTTGGAAAAGGGTAAATGAGAGATTCCCAACAGTCCACATTCCTGCTGAAGACTCCTAAAATCCTAGCTATGGGAGAGTCCCTTGACCCTCACGGAGCCTGAGACTAACAAAGGGAGTTCCCTGGAGACTGCAATTGCATTGCTCCATAGAGGGAGCCCACACTGAATCCTACAAGCCCTGAAGTCCTAAGCAGCTGTGTTGACATTCCCTGCCTGCTGCTGATACTAGGCTGAGGCAGGAGCTGCTGGCAGCAACCCTGCTCCCACCAGCAGAGGGTGGCCATGCATTTTCGCACGCCCTAAAGACAAATTTCACTACCACCTCTGCAGGCTGAAGCACAAGTGAAGTGCATGACCCCCAGCCCTCTGTCTGCAGCTTCTCCCACTGACCGCATACATGTCCTCCAGCAGGGCTGCAGCACAGGTGCTGCTGCCTCAACCCAACCATTCCACTGGCAGCCTAGGGATCAGCCCACCCCTACTTACCATAGCCGGGACCTACATGCACCATCAAAGGGCTTAAGGACAAGTCCACCAGGCCTAGCTCTGCTCCCCTTGAGTACCCAAGCATGCTATTCAGGAGTCTGTAGATTACCCACCCCAGTTCACCATCACTGGCACCTGAACACTTCTCCCAGAGTCTGAGGTCATTCCCACAAAAGACTGGCCTGCCCAACCCATCATAACAACCACCAACACCAATGCAGACCACTTGTGTCCCAGAGGGTTGTACCACGACTGCTAATGCCACACCAGCTGCCCAGGGACTTGATAAGCTGCCCACCCACCTGACTAATCACTGTCACTCCTGACATCTGAGCAAGTCACTGGAAGCCCAAAAATAGGCCTGCCTTGACCCTGTAACACCAGTGTCAGTGTATGCTGCCCTGAGGCCCAAGGATAGATAAGCTCAGCCCACCACTGCCACCACTGGGACCAAAAGACTGATCCATCTGGCATCCCAGATGCCCCCATAAATTCATCACAGCCTCCACTAATGACTGCACCCTATCCACTGAGGAAATCATATAGACCAATGATGCTGCTTAGAGCCAAATATACAGAAACTACACTACTGAACACAACCAGAATCAAAGCCAAAGCACCCCACCCAACCAACATCATAGATACATCTTCAGGAAAAAGTCCTCCTCTACAAAAGTAAATTCAAAAAATTGGAAGAAGCAACTACTACACCAGATGAGCAGATATTAATGTAAGGACACAGGAAATGTGAAAAAGCAAGGAAATACGACACTTCCAAAGGAACACATAATTCTACCAAAACAGATCCCAATCAAACGGAATTTTACAAAATCTCCCAAAAGATCTAAAATATTCATTTTAAAGAGGCTCAGTGAGATCGAATAGAATATTGAAAAGCAATACAAAGAAATCAAAAAACAATTCAGGATATGAATGTGAAGTTTAACAAAGAGATAAATTTAAAAAAAAAAAACAGAAATTTTGGAACTGAGGAATTCCTTGAAAGAAATATAAAATATATTCAAAATTTCAACAATAAATTAGATCTATCAGCGAAGTTTCTCAGAACTTGAAGACAGGTCTTTTGAAATAAACCAGTCAGTCAGAAACATAAAGAAACAAATATTTTTTAAAAGAGCAAAGCCTATGTGGCATATGGGACATCATAAAGTGACCAAATATTTAAATTTTTGGTTTTCAGGAAGGCAAAAAGAAAGGATTGTAATACTTATTTAATGAAATAATAAATGAAAACTTCTCAAATCTAGTAAGAGATTAAGACATCCTGATACAGGAGACCCAGAGATCCCCAAATGTATAAAAATCAAAGAGATTTTCTCCAAAGCACATTATAGTCAAACTGTCAAAAGTCAAAGACAAAGAATTCTAAAAACAGCAAGAGAAAAGCATCTAGTCACTTATAAAGAAACATCAATCAGGATAATGGTGAATTTCTTAGCAGAAACTTTACAGGCAAGGAGAGAATAGGATGATACATTCAAAGTATTGAAAGAAAAAAGTGCCGATCATACCCAGTGCCATATCATACCCAGTAAATTCATCCTTCATAAATGAAGGAAAAATAAAGTGTTTCTCAGACAAGCAAAAGTTGAGAGGATTAATCACCACTAGACTAGCTCTACAAGAAATGTGTAAGTGTATCCTACACCTGGAAGTGAAAGAAAAATATCTGTAACCATGAAAACACACGGAAATTTATAAAATATTTCATCTAACAGCTACAGAGTACTCATATTTCTCACCTGAACATGGAAAAGTCTCCACGATAGACCATATGTTAGGATATAAAACAAGTCTGAACAAGTTTTTAAAAATCAAAATTGTATCAAATGTTTTCTCAGAACACAAAGGAATAAAAGTAGAAATTAATAAGAAAAGGAACTTTGGAAACTGCACAAAACATGGAAATTTAAAAACATGCTCCTGGTCCCGGTGCAGTGGCTCAAGCCTATAATCCTAGCACTTTGGGAGGCCGAAGCAGGTGGATTGCTTGAATTCAGGAGTTCAGGACCAGCCTGGAAAACATGGTGAAATCTCGTCTCTACAAAATAAATAAATAAATAAATAAATAAATAAATAAATAATAAAATACAAAAGAAAATTAAATTAGCCGGCCACGGTGGCACACTCTTGTAGTCCCAGCTACTTGGGGGGGTTGAAGCAGGAGGATTGCTTGAGCCTGCGATGTCAAGGCTGCAGTGAGCCAAGATCAAGCCACTGCATTCCAGCCTGAGTGACAAAGTGAGACCTTTTCTCAAAACAAAAACAAAACACACATATGCTACTGAACAAACACTGGGTGAAGGAAACAATTAAGGAGGATATCTTAAAAAATTTAAAACAAATGAAAATCAAGACATAACATACCAAAACGTATGGGATACAGCAAAAGCAGTGCTAAGAAGGTTTGTAGTAATAAATGACTACATTGAAAAAGCAGAAATATTTCAAATAAACAATCTATTCAATTCAAGGCACTAAAAAAGCAGGAGCAAACCAAATCCAAAATTATTAGAAGCAAAGAAACAAGATCAGAGAAGAACTAAACAAAATAGAGACTATAATAATACAAAAGATCAATGAAATGAAGAATTTGTTTTTTGAAAAGATAAGCAAAACCAGTAAGTCACTTGCTAGGCTAACAAAGAAGAAAAGGAAAAAGACCTAAATAAAGAAAATCAGAAATGAAAAATGAGACATTACCACTGATAAAACATAATTATGAAAGTTCATCAGAAACTATTATGAAAATCTACCTATATACTAACAAACTAGAAAACCTAGAGGAACTAAATAGATTCCTGGACACAATCTATGAAGATTGAATCGGGAAAAAATAAAAAACATGAACAGACTAATAATGAGTAATGAGATTGAGTCAGCAATTTTAAGAAAAGTCCCCCCAAAAAAGTCCAGGGCTAGATGGCTTTACTGCTAAATTCTACCAAATTTTCCAAGAAGAAATAAAACTAATACTCCTCAAACTATACCAAAAAATTAAAAAGGAAGAAATTTTCCTCAATTCATTTTACAAGGCCAGCTTTACACTGATTTCAAAACCAGACAAGGATGCAACGATAGCAACAAAAAAACTGCAGTCCAGTATCCCTGATGAGCACAGACACAAAAATTCTTAACAAAATACTAGCAAACAAAATCCAAAAGCATATTTAAAGATACACTATGATCAAGTGGGGCTTATACCAGGGATGTAAGGATGGGTCACCATACACAAATTAATAAATGTGATACATCATATCAACAAAATGAAAGACAAAAATCATATAATCAACAGATGCAGAAAAAGTGATAAAATTCAGCATCATTTCATGGTAAAAAAGATTCTCAACAAACTATACATAGAAGGAACATACCTCAATATAATATGATAAAGGCCATATATGACACTCCACATCATATTGAATGAGGAAAAGCTGAAAGCCTTTCTCTAAGTACTGTAATAAGACAAAGATGCCCATTTTTACCACTCTTATTCACTCTAGTACTGGAAGTCCTAGCTAGAACAATCAGGCAAGAGAAAGAAAATACATCCAAATGGAAAAGAGGAAGTTAAACTGTCCCTCTTTGTTTATGACATGATCTGGTACCCAGAACATCCTAAAGGCTCCACCAAAATTTCCTAAATATGATGAATAAATTCAGTAAGCTTGCAGGATACAAAATCAACATACAGAAATTAGTAGCATTTCTATAAACTAATAATGAACTAGCTGACAAAGAAAAGAAAGCAATCCCATTGATAATAGCTGCAGAAATTAAAATACTTAGAAATAAATTTCACCAAGCACATTAAAGGAAATGTGCTGCTACAAGGAAAACTACAAAACATTGATAAAAGAAATTGAAGAGAACACAAACAAATGGAAAGACATCCCATGCTTATGGAGCAAAATGATTAATATTGTTAAAATAACCATACTGCCCAAAGCAAACTACAGATTCAATGCGATCCCTATCAAAATACCAATGTCATTTTTCACAGAAATACAAAAAACAATCCTGAAATGTATATGAAACCAAAAAGAGCTCAAATAGCCAAAGAAATCCTGAGGAAAAGGAACAAAATTGGGTCGGGCGTGGTGGCTCATGCCTGTAATCCCAGCACTTTAGGAGGCCAAGGTGGGTGGATCATGATGTCAGGAGTTCAAGACCAGCCTGGCCAAGATGGTGAAACCCCTTCTCTACTAAAAATACAAAAAATTAGCCGGTTGTGGTGGCGGGCGCCTGTAATCTCAGCTACCCGAGAGGCTGAGGCAGAGAATTGCTTGAACCCGGGAGGCAGAGGTTGCAGTGAGCCAAGATTGTGCCACTGCGCTCCAGCCTGTGGAAGCAGGGAAGGAACAAAACTGAAGGTATCACATTACCTGACTTAGAAATATATTACAAGTTTATGGTAACCAAAATAGCATGATATTAATATACAAATAGACATATAGACAAATGGAACAAAATAGAAAATCCAGAAATAAATCCACATATTTACAGCCAACTAATTTTTTTTTTTTTTTGAGACAGAGTTTTGTTCTTGTTGCCCAGACTGATGTGCAATGGTGTGTTCTTGGCTCACTGCAACCTCCACCTCCTGGGTTCAAGCAATTCTCCTGTCTCAGCCTCCCAAGTAGCTGAGATTACAGGTGCCTGCCACCATGCCTGGCTAATTTTTGTATTTTTAGTAGAGATGGGGTTTCACCATGTTGGCCAGTCTGGTCTCGAACTCCTGACTTCAGGTTATCTGCCCACCTTGGCCTCCCAAAATGTTGGGATTACAGGTGTGAGCCACTGTGCCTAGCGTCAGCCAACTAACTTTTTACCAAAGCATCAAGAACATACATTGTGGAAAGAACATTCTCTTAAATAAATGGTGTTGGTAAAATTGAATATTCATATGCAGAAGAATTAAACTACACCCCTATCTCTTAACATATACAAAAATCAACTCAATATGAATTAAATACTTAAACAGAAGACCCAAAACTATAAAAGTAGTAGAAAAAAATATAGAGAAAACACTTCAGGACATTGGTTTAGGCAGAGATTTTATGCCTAAGATCTCAAAAGCACAGACAACTAAAACAAAAATAGACAAATGGAACTATATTAAAGTGAAAAGCTTCTGCACAGCCAAGGAAACAATCAACAAGGTGAAGAGACAACCTGTTGAATGGGAGAAAAAATTTGCAAACTATTCATCCAGCAAGTACTAATATCCAGAATATTCAAGGAACTCAAATAACTCATCAGTAAAAAATAATTCCATTAAAAAGTAAGCAAAGAACATGAACAGACTTCTCAAAATAAGTCATACAAATTACCAACAGGTAAATGCAAAAATGCTCAACATCACTAATCATTACAGAAATCAAAATCAAAATCACAATGAGATATCATTTCACCCCAGTTAGAATGGCCATTATCAGAAAGGTAACAAAATAACAAATGCTGTTGAGGATGCAAAGAAAAGGCAATTCTTAGAAACTTGGTGGGAATGTATATTAGTACAACTACCACGGAAAACAGTATGATGATTTCTCAGAAAGTAAAAGCATATAATTGAGAAATCCCATTACTGTGTGTTTATCCAAAGGAAAAAAAAAAAAAGGGATGCTTGCACTCACATATTTATTGTAGCACTATTCACAATAGCCAATATGTGGAATCAACCTAAGCATCCGTAAATGAACGAATGGATAAAGAAATGTGGTCTATATAAATGTATTGATCTATTCTCATCCTGCTATAAGGACATACCCAAGACGGGGTAATTTATGAAGGAAAGTGGTTGAACTGACTCACAGTTCGACGTGGCTGAGGAGGCCTCAGGGAACTTACAATCATGGTGGAAGAGGAAACAAACACGTCCTTCTTCATGAGCTGGCAGGAAGAAGTGTGGAGCAAAAGGAGGAAAAGCCCCTTATAAAACCATTATATTTCATAAGAACTCACTATCACCAGAACAGCATGGAGGTGACCACTCCCATGATTCAATTACCTCCCACTGGGCCTCTCCTACGACACCTGGGGATAATGAGAACCACAATTCAAAAGGAGAATTGGGTGGAGACACAGCCAAACCATATCAACAAACAATGGAATAGTATTCAGCCATAAAAAAACAATGAAATCCAAGCATTTGCAGCAACAGGGATAGAACTGAAGGCCATTGTGTTACATGAAATAAGACAGGCACAGAAAGACAAATGTCACATATTCTCACTAGGACATAGGAGCTAAAAAATTTGATCTCATGGAGGCAGGGAGTACAATGACTGATTCCAGAGGCTAGTAAGGGTGTGTGATTGAGAGGAGGGTACGAAGAAAGGTTGATCAATGCATACAAACATACAGATACACAGAAGGCACAAGTTATAATGTTCAATAGCAGAGTAGGGTGACTGTAGCTAGCAACAACACATTTTACACTTTAGCTAGACGGGAGGACTTGAAATGTTCCAAACACATAGAAATGATAAATACTCAAGATGATACATACTCTAAATATGCTGATTTGATCATTACACATTCTATGCATGTAAAAAAATGTCAACTTTACCCCATAAATATGTAAAATATTATACATCCAAAAAAACCCTTAAGACATACTTCACGGATTTCATAGTTCTCCCTGATGTCAATACTGTTAGCTCACTTGTTATTTTCTAATATTCTCTCAGGTAATAACTTTCTCCAATTTTCATTGTGGGTTCCTTGTATACCTTTTCGTATTTCTGTAATTGAGAATGTTAACATGCTTCTTGTTTCTTTCTCTTCTTACCTTGAAGACTTTTGTTTTTCCTCAAGCACAACCAAGAACCACACTGAGGTAAAAAGTAAAAATGTTGGCACTTATAAGAAAATTATTGGTTACCTGTATTTTACTATTGATGGAATGAGAAATAATAGGAAGAGCAAAGAATCAACCTGTGGCCTTTGCTTTTCAAGCTAAATATGTATTCTTTCTTCATTTTTAACATGGATCATTAGGTACAAACTTATTTGATTATGGCTTGTTAATATTGTCATTTTTTAGTATAATATCTTGTTAAAATTTTCCCTCATTCTTCCAAGGATTTCTCTTTTCATTAAGATCCTCTGGTTCTAAATATTTAATAAATTCTGCATCAAAGCTTTTGTGATATTTGGTGAAAAAGTGATAAAAAGTTGTAATTAATTAGTCTAAAAGCTCAATGATCAATTTTAAAGTAATATGGTCTCCATTAGAGTATTTTTGCAATGAAATACGTAATATATATATCAGTCTAGATATAGATGATTTTCTACTATACTTGCTCTTTTCTTTTATGTGAAGATGTTAGTTTGTTAGCTGGTTATACAAAGACTAGTCTGAGTATTGATCCTGATTCCTTGGTATATTTTATTCAAATATTTTATGTGTATCATGTATAGAGATAGAAATAAAATTCTGTAGAAATATATATATATCTCATGAATATATTTAAGTATGTATATTCATAAAATATAGTTTTATATTTCACATATATTTGTACATATATTTCATATGTGTGTAAGTGTATAAATAGATAAATGTGTGGAGTATCTATTCACGTAATATTGTAAAACAAGAATTTTTAATGATCATACCTGAATAATTTGAATTCCTATCTATGGATTAAGATAGGACCTAAACATAAATTTCCAACATGGTTCCTTAAAGTGTATTACTGTTTAAATCCTAGGAATAGAAATGCATGTGATTATATAGTATTTCTTCTTTTTAGATTTTAGGTGTTTGAGTAGAAAAGGCTGCTATCCAAGTTTTAAGAGCTAAACTTTAAAGGCACACTAAAACTTTGAATGCTCTCAGATTTAATATGAGCAATTTCCTTGCTCTTTTGCCTGCCTAGTAAATCATTTACTCCAGCAGGCAAAATTTTTCTTTCAAAAAAAGCTTCTTTTGAAAAAAAAAAAATCTCAAAATAGTGTTGAAATAGAAGCACTGTGTACTTGCTCTGGATACAAACCTACCAAGACAGAAAAGTAGTTGCCTTTTTACTTATGACCCAGTGGGAAAATGTAGGAAATGAGTTTTAAGTGAGAATAAATGATGTTATCTAAAAATCTGTTTTACTAAAACAGAAAAAAAAACCTTACAAATGATTAGAGGACAGGGTTTAAATTTTCATAGTAATGGAACTATATAAATATACATTTTGTGCCCAAAGAACCTAGAAGACAAAATGACACTTCAGAATTTAATATCCGTACCTATTCATTCTCCACCCCAAGCTCTAAGAACAGAACAATCCTGATGACATCTGACAGTCCAGAGTCCAAGTTAGAAGCATTCTAATTTACCTGTGTTTATTTCTTATTAGAATGGAGAAGAAAAAAAAATTCATAACCAAGACCATAACCAGGAAAGAAGCATTACCTAAAAGAGGGAGCCAAAACTATACTATAGTTAAATTTTTCTCCTCATGTCTCTTAATTGGACAATTGAGTCCATTTATTTTCAACGTTATGGGTAAGAAAGGACTCACTGTTGCTATTTTGATGCTTGTTTTCTGTTTTTTTTTTTTTTTTTTTTTTTTTTTTTAGACTTCTCATTCCTTCTTTTTATACTGATTTTCTTCAATGGTTAAGTGATTTTCTCTGGTGGTATGTTTTAATTTGTTCCTTTTTATTTTTAGTCCATCTAGTATAGGTTTTTACATTGTGCTTCCCCATGACACTTAACAAAAAAATTCTTATAACAAGTTATTTTAAAGAGATGACAACTTTTCTTAGATCACAAAGAATAGAAACAAAGAAAAAATGAAAAACAACTCTGCACTATACCTCTGTTCTCCCCATATTTTGACTTTATGTTGTCTCAATTTACATATATTTATATATTGCCTATCTCTTAACAGATTGCTGTAGGTATTATTGGTTTTGATAGATTTGTCTTTTCGGCTTCAAATTAGAACTACGAGCAGATTGCACACTACAATTACAGTATTAGAGTATTCTGGCTCTGTCCATGTATTTAATATTACTAGTGGTTTTTGTATCTTCAAATGTTTTCTTTTTGCACATTAGTGTTTTTTTCTTTCAGATTGAAGAATTTCCTTTAACATTCCTTGTAAGATGGGGCTAGTGTTGGTGAATTCTCTCAGCTTTTGTTCATCTGGGAAAGATTTATCTCTCCTTCATAGTTGAAGGATAGCTTTGCTGGATATAGTATTCTTAGGTAGCAGCCTTTTATTCATTCTTTCAGTACTTTGAAAATGCCATCGCCTTCCCTCCTTGCCTGTATAGTTTCCATTGAGAAGTCTGTTGACATACACATTGGAGCTCCTTTATAAGTTATTTGCTTCTTTTCTCCTGCTGCTGTTAAGTTTCTTTATTTGCCCTTGATTATTGAGAATTTGATTATTATATACCTGGGAGTAATCTTAATTGAGTCAAATCTGGTGTTCTCTGACTTTCTTGTATCTGGATATTTATCTCTTTCTCAATTTTTGGAAAGTTTTCTGTTACTCTTTCTTTGAATAAGATTTCTACCCCCTGCTCTTGCTGAACTCCCTCTTGAATACTAATAATTCTTATATTTGGTCTTTTCAGGTAATTTTCTGTATCTTGTAGGTGATCTTTCTTTGTTTTCATTCTTTTTCTCTTCTGACTGCCTATTTTCAAATAGCCTGTTTTCGAGCTCACTGATTTTTTCTTCTGCTTGATCGATCCTGCTGTTGAAAGCCTCTGCAGAATTTTTCAGTTTACCAAATATGTTTCTGAGTTCTAAGATTTGCTTGATTTTTAAAAATTATTTCAATCTTTTTGTTAAATTTCTCCAATAAATTTTTGAATTGCTTTTCTGTGTTATCTTGGAGATCGCTAAGTTTCCCTAAAACTATTATTTTGAATTCTTAGAGAGTTTATATGTCACCATGTTATTAGGGTTAGTGACTGGTTCCTTGCTTTGTCAATTTGAGGAGGTCATAGTTCCCTGTTTGCTGTTGTTCCTTCATGATGTATCTCTATTTGTTTGCATTGAAGGATTAGTTATTATTCCAATCTTCTCTGTCTGGCTTATTTTGGTTTTTACTGGATATATTTGCTTTGTAATTTACCTGTTGATTTTATTTTGTTTGTTTTTTTTTTTCTACTAGGTTGCTGCCCCATTTTCAGCACCATATGGCACCTTAAGCCCAGGTCTGCCTTGGTTCTCGTAAGCAATCACAGTACTGTTTGTCCCAAATGGGGAAAGCACCAAAGGAGATATCCCAGAAGTGTGAGAAGGCTGGGTAGGGGCCCCTTCCTATAGGGCATCTATGGAATAGACTTCCTACAGCATGGGAACAGCCTGCTGAACAGCTACTCTGATTTGGTGTCTACTTTGGCCAACCTCAGAGAAGAGTTTCTAGGGCTGTGAATGGCAGTACCACCTCCCTCCTTTCTCTCTGTCCTCAGGAATATTTCTCATTTCAGGTACCTATGATGGTTCTCATGGGTTGAAACAGGGACAAGTCTCCCGCCAGGGAACCCAAAAGGATGGGAAATATTGTCCAACTTGAACTCACTTTTTCCAGTGTGAGTTGGGGAAACTGTGAGTTGGGGAAAATTTTTCTACACACTTTCTGTCCGGAGATTAGGGTGGGGGCATTGCAGATGTGGAAGTCCACTTCTGTTACCATTTGCTCAGAGTTTTTCATTTCTCTGTGGCCTCAGGAATTGTCTAATAATCATATCTGAGTTCTGGGATATTGCTGGTAATAATCTCAGTACTGAATATTTGGTTTTTATATTCTCTTGGGGGTAAAGTGGGAGAATAATGCCAGCTACCTTCTCTACTGTTATTTTGGAACCAGAAGACTCTTCTCATGTCTCAAAAGAAGAAGTGAGTATATAAAGCTTGCTCCTTGGTACTGCTACCATTAGGGTAATAGAATACATACAGAGAAATACAGAAATACAGATGCACCCTTACTCAAGGGATATATATATATATATATATATATATATATATACACACACACACATATACATACATATATATACACATATACATATATATATATATATATATATATATATATATATATATGTGATAAAAGGACAAACCAGACATTGGTCAAAATCAGAATTCAGACAACATAAATTTTCAAGGCAGATTTCAAAAACTAAGATTAACTAACCAAAGATGGATGGGAAGCTGAGAAGAGTATCCAAAGACCAAGTAAGAAAGACCAAGTTAACCTGCATGTGAAATATTCTGTCAAGCACTGCTCTGGCTGCAGTTAATATTTACCAGGCCCCATCCTCCAGGTCTTAAGTCTTAAGGGCAATGTGCATGATTCCTAATAAAACATGTGGATACAATAATTAGGCAAGGTTTGTATTATCAGTCAAAAATGGCTCATTATAATCCACATTACAGGATACATGAGGAAGATATGATTATTTCAATGAAAATTATGCTAAAAAGGCATTTGATAATATTCAACATTTATTGCTAATTATTAAAATTGGTTTCTTATTAAGAGTACCTATTATAAATGAAGATATACTATTATGTATAATGACAGATTTTTAGACATTTCTGCCAAATTAAAGAGCAAATCATCTGCGCTTTTAATTAATATATTAGTAGGGGATGAAGACAGGGAAGAATTTCCATCATGGGAAAACTGTAGTCATGAGAGAATAGAAAAAATATGAATAAATAAGGGACATCAGGCAGTGGAGCAAGAGGAGAGCAAGAGAGAGAAGCAGAGGGACCCAGGTGGGCAGTCTCCAGAGGATGGAGAAAGGCACTCCTGTGATTACTTTCCTGCCCATCACTGTAGCTTCCCTGAGGTCTGGCCACACCTGGGAAGTTCCAGGCTGTTCATGGAATTTTGTGTGGAATTCATTCAGTAAGCCCATATTTTCTTTTATGGGGGGAGACCTATTTTTCTGTTTATAAAATGTCACTTTTGAAATTAAAACATATAAGAAGTATAAATAAGGTGAAGATCAACCATAATTTTAATACTTATTGGTGCTTAATCTCCACTGTTTGAGTGTAATGTGCACAAGTGTGCATGTATGCACATGCATACATACATATATATACATGGTATTTTTATGCTATGCTGGTGTGAACTTATATAACATTGGAGGAGAAATTTGGAAATGTGTAGTGAGAGCTACAAAAATAATCCTACTTTTTTTTCAACAAAAAGTTTTAAGTACCTACTATGTGCCAGGTATTCCTCGGGGCTTGTGGGATATACCTTAGGACAAAACAGGCAGAAATCGCTGGCTGCATAGAGCTTATAATGAGATAGAAAAAATAAACAACTAATATAATAAATAATACACATATTGAATGATTGAAAAAGATGAATGCTACGAAAGGGGAAAGTAGCAGAGCAGGGTAAGGAATGAAATTCCAGATGGGACAGGATGGGGACATATTGAAATATGAAATAGGGTTATAAAAATCTCAGGACAAACTTGCAGACTGGGGAAGTTACCATGCAGACACCTGGGATAAGATCATGCCAGACAAATTATTATTGATGAGAGAAATTTCCATTTTAAGGATATATTCGAAAGAAATATAAGTATATATGTATTTTACATTGTTTCACAGTAATGGAACACACTTCATATACTGTTATGTAATCTGTCTTTATCAATATATTATTACACATTTTATGACAACAGGCATAGAAGTACATCATACCTTTCTATGATTAGATGGTATTCCAATAAAGGGTGTGCCATAAGTTATTTAACCAATCCTCAGTTTTCACTATTGCAGAGTACTACAAATGACACTTTCGTATCAATATTTTCCATATGGTTTGTTTTGTTTTGTTTTTTTGCTTTAGAACAGGAAAGTGGTGTTTCTCAGTCACGGAGATGCACAGTTTTAAGGCATCTCCTTGACCGAGAGACACCACCTTTATATTAACGTGTACTTTATAAGCTGACAATCCTTGCTCTCTTTGCAAATTCCTGAGATTGTGCATATTCATTGCCCAGGTCATAATGGCTGCTGACATTCAATCTTTCCATGAGGAGTCCCTTGCAGCCCCAGCACATCTTCCTGGTGTTTTCTCATCTGTTTTTGGTGAGATGGTGGGGAAGGTGGGTGAAGAACCAGACAATGTCTTCTCTTCACCTCCCTTCTGAGATCCAAGGGTCACTTAGTGATCACTGGCAGCCATGAGTTTTGTGCTTACTGGTTTGCATTCTCTGAAACCCAATCATTCCTATGAATCACACATACTGGTTTTACACAGAATAAAATAAAAAACATTTCCTCTCTCTCAGTTATTTTTCCCTTATTTCCTCACATTCTTCTCTAATCATTCTGTAGACCATTCACATTCCCTGTAGCAATGCCTACAATGTTTTGATATGAGTTTGCTACTTACAGTCCTGCTAGTTTATAAACAAACAAAATTATTGCTTTCCAGTGCTGGCAAGGTTCAGAGAAAAAAAAAAAAACAGCACTTTATTTCTATCTGTGCTGATTTCAGCATAAAATACTACAATCTTTTTGGAAAATAGTTTGGCAAAATGGAACATGAGCTATAAATTTTCATATATTTGGTCTCAGCAATCTCAAATATAGGAGTACATTCTTTTTTTTATATACTTTAAGTTCTAGGGTACATGTGCACAACGTGCAGGTTTGTTACATATGTATACACGTGCCATGTTGGTGTGCTGCACCCGTTAACTCGTCATTTACATTAGGTATATCTCCTAATGCTATCCCTCCCTGCTCCCTCCACCCAACAACAGGCCCCAGTGTGTGATGTTCCCCTTCCTGTGTCCAAGTGTTCTCATTGTTCAATTCCCACCTATGAGTGAGAACATGAGGTGTTTGGTTTTCTGTCCTTGTGATAGTTTGCTGAGAATGATGGTTTCCAGCTTCATCCATGTCCCTACAAAGGACATGAACTCATCTTTTTTATGGCTGCATAATATTCCATGGTGTATATGTGTCACATTTTCTTAATCCAGTCTATCATTGTTGGACATTTGGGTTGGTTCCAAGTCTTTGCTATGGTGAATAGTACTGCAATAAACATACATGTGCATGTGTCTTTATAGCAGCACGATTTATAATCCTTTGGGTATATACCCAGTAATGGGATGGCTGGATCAAATGGTATTTCTAGTTCTAGATCCTTGAGGAATCGCCACACTGACTTCCACAATGGTTTAACCAGTTTACAGTCCCACCAACAGTGTAAAAGTGTTCCCATTTCTCAACATCCTCTCTAGCACCTGTTGTTTCCTGACTTTTTAATGATGGCCATTCTAACTGGTGTGAGATGGTATCTCATTGTGGTTTTGATTTGCATTTCTCTGATGGCCAGTGATGATAAGCATTTTTTCATGTGTCTTTTGGCTACATAAATGTCTTCTTTTGAGAAGTGTCTGTTCATATCCTTTGCCCACTTTTTGATGGGGTTGATTTTTTCTTGTAAATTTAAGTTATTTGTAGATTCTGGACAGGTTGCCTGTTCACTCTGATGGTAGTTTATTTTGCTGTGCAGAAGCTCTTTAGTTTAATTAGATCCCATTTGTCAATTTTGGCTTTTGTTCCCATTGCTTTTGGTGTTTTAGACATGAAATCCTTGCCCATGCCTATGTCCTGAATGATATTGCCTAGGTTTTCTTCTAGGGTTTTTATGATTTTAGGTCTAACATTTAAGTCTTTAATCCATCTTAAATTAATTTTTGTATAAGGTGTAAGGAAGGGATCCAGTTTCAGCTTTCTACATATGGCTAGCCAGTTTTCCCAGCACCATTTATTAAATAGGGAATCTTTTCCCCATTTCTTGTTTTTGTCAGGTTTGTCAAAGATCAGATGGTTGCAGAAGGAATACATTCTAAAGGAACAATACAGAATATGGATATGGAAAGGCATGTTTACAAACATGCTTATTGTAATATATTTCTATAATTCCCCATCAACACCTGTATTGTTTTTCAAAACAAAGGTGACTTTGTTATAGATCGCAAACTAAGTGGCTTAAAATGACCGAAATTTATTCTCTCGGCATTCTGGAGGCTAGAGGTCTAAAATCAAGGTGTCAGCAGGGTTTGTTCTTTCTGAGGGTTCTGAGGGAGAATCTGTTTCATGCCTCTCTCTTAGCTTCTGGTAATGGCCAGCAATTGTTGACACTGTTTGGTTTGTAGAATCACCATTCCAATCTCTGCCTCCTTCTCACATGTGGTTTTCCCTGTGTCCCATGATGTTAAACAGTTATGGGAGAGGCTGGCCTTGGGCTGAATCCTGTTTATACCAGATTACCTGACTTGTGGGAGAATCAGTAGAGATTATGACTTTGCCAATAGTTACCACCATGAGGACCACTTCCTAAGAGTGGTCTCCCCTTCATGTCCATGATAGAGTGGGTCACTATGCCACTTTTAAGCTATCAGTCAGCATTATAATGTTTGGTATTCATTGTTGAAACCCTCTAAACTCTTCAAGCAAGAAGAGCTGTCCAATTCACAGATTCAGTCAGGGCACCATTGAGTACTAACCTTGTAGAGTCACTGAAAGGATTTAAAGTTGTCATTGTTAGGATTTACATTTTAAACCTTGAAATGTGATAGAAATTTTGCTGCCAGTATACACAGTTCTTGGGTTTTAAACACTTATTAAAAAAACACCAATCTTAGGCTGGGTGTGGTGGCTCACGCCTGTAATCCCAGCACTTTGGGAGGCCAAGGCGGGTGGATCACGAGGTCAGGAGATCAAGACCATCCTGGCGAATGTGGTGAAACCATCTCTACTAAAAATACAAAAAAAAAAAAATTAGCCAGGCATGGTGGCAGGCACCTCTAGTCCCAGCTACTCAGGAGGCTGAGGCAGGAGAATGGCATGAACCTGGGAGGCTGAGCTTGCAGTGAGCCAAGATCACGCCACGGCACTCCAGCCTGGGCAACAGAGCGAGACTCCCTATCAAAAAAAATAAAAAACACCCATCTTATATAATATTTTGATTTCTAATAAGATGAGAAATATTCCATCACATAGTGCAATTTGTGTGTCTACTCATGCCATTGATAACAAGAAAAGAGACAAAAAATAGCCTCCGGGGGTCCAGAATGAAGTGCTTCCCAAGTTGAAAAAGAAATAAATACCAAAAAAAGAAAATAGAAAAATTCATTATCTTCATTGTTATGGAAAAATTGTATGTTTCTTCACTTATCAATTGCAAAGGAAAGATGTAAACAACATCAAAATACATCCTTTCAGCAGTGACACTGGTTGTAAATAAGGTTTCATCATTTATATGCTTGTCCAAAGTGGTAATTTAGAATGACTGCTACCAGCTCTGGCTGTATCCAGAATGATAATTATGAAGTAAGTGCTGAGCAGATGCTTGGAAATAAAAGTTTGCCCTGAGCTGCCAGGAGCCTAAGGACAAAGCTAACAGTCCCCATAAACCCTTAGTTTGGGAACAGAATTGTCAATACAGCCATAGTCTGCCAATTTGCTAAGCATCAATAGACATTAGCCATGCATACAAATACGGATTATTTTAAGAAAATAAATTGTCACTAATATATAATTCTTTTTACTTTCCTTTCTATGGATCTGTGCCTACTCTGAATATCTTAAAGCAGCAACTCAAAATTAATTCACAAGAAAAGGAGAAACAGGCTAGTAAAAATTGTATTATAAGCTCACAGCAAGAAATATGTGCTTAAAAAGGGATTTATTCTTTCTTATTGGAATGAACACTTAATTTTCTACCTAAAATGAAATAAAACTTTAAGAAAATTTATGGCTGCTGAGAAAGCAGTTTTTCACATGCCAAACTATGTTAGCAAAGTTGGGAATAAATCATCAAAGAAATCTGACTAGTACTACACTGCAGTTCCTGCAAGATAATATTTAACTTTATATCCACATGAAGCAACTGTAGGCCAACTATCACTAATGAGTTCACTGAATTCTGTAAACTAATACCTTTGAATAATAGACAATTGGCATTCTTCCTCTTTTCTTTGTGCTCTGAATTGTTCTTCTCGTGCTTTCCCTTCTTCTCATCTTCCTTCCATTGCTACTTCTCTGAAAATATCTTCCTTGTTCTGACATTAAAAGGTTTGCACCACTATCCTTATGCCCTCAATTTTCTCCCTTTCTGATTTTCCCACCACTACTGGTATTAAGCCTGCTTCCTTGGCAGCTCCTTTAGGTGATAATGACAGGAGTCACAGACTTGTCCTCTGTCTTTCCGGGCTGTTGATGTGACATGTAGTAAATTATACTCTTTATTTAGAATGAGAACAATGATTGGTAGTCTTTCTACAAATGGACTTAAATTTCTATTCTTTCATTGCTTGACTGCATTTTGAGATTGTGATCCAAACAAACTGAAAAATATTTGACTAACAGTTACAAAATTTAGAAGTTTTGAAATGAAGGATTGTCTTTGTCATTTTGTGGCTTCTAATAAATATTTACCATTGAAAGACAAATTTGGCCAATAAATTAGGAGTTATATAAGTATAGTATATATATTGACTCTCTCTATACACACACACACACAAAGATTATATAAATATAAGCATTATAGTTATATTAAATCTCTTAGTCAATTAGAGTGAAGGTCTATTATGATATTTTTAAAAAGATAGTAAATACTATTTTTGGAGTGCCTACTGTGTGTCAGAGACTTCACATTTGCTATAACACACATACCACCCCATGATAATTACTGCTATCTCGGTTACCGCAATGAGCACAGTCAGTCTTGGAGAAATTATGTCACTGGTCCAACTTCTACTGTCCTGCTAAACCTTTCACAGCCTCAAACATAAAATCCGTTTAATTTGCTCCCCATGATTTAACGATATATTAGGCTAATTTGAAGGACATAAATTTATTTTGATAGAACATAACCCATTTATGTAGGGAAGTATTTTATAACAGACTTTTACTATATTTTTATTTCACTCCTGTAATTGTTACTAGGAAATGCTTTTTGGTTTGATATTCTTGAATCATAAGATTGAAATCTACACTTCCTTCTTTATGCTGCTTAAATCTCCTTCTTACTGCAGAACTTAATGCATTTCAGGGAAGCTCAAAGTTCCCTTAGCAGCAGGTTCTGCCAAAGACTCTTCACTAACACATATTCTGTTGAATCCAAGGGGCTTGCAGATAGAGAGACTTTCCTTAGCCCTCAGTAGTGATTCTGATAGTGAGGGAATGTGTTGAGGAAAAAAGCATAACTGAGTACCTATTTGCTTGCCCTTTGGAAGGAAAATGGCAAATGTTTTTACTCCAGGAATTCAACTTGTCACAGGACAGTCATGTGGAAATGAATCAAGTTAATTATCCCTTTCTAGGAAAACTTACTTCTGGACATACTAGTTAAACATTAGGACTTAGAGAAATTAATTTTGTACATTGCCTACCACAGAGAATTATTGCAGATTAGGAGAAATATATTGGAAGTGTTCAGGAGTGAAGTTGTTTTGGCAGAATCAGGGCCCCTGTGCTCACATGGGATGTGTGGGTCACTTGAAAGAAGATTCCATTATCAACTTTATTTCTTAATACTCATTGCCTATAAGACAGACAGTCTATGATGATTCAGATGATCAATCAAGGGAGGCATGAAAGCACTGTTTTCCTCAGAAGAACACCACAGATTTTATCTTATTAATTTTAGCCTCACTAAAGGTCAGCTGAGAATCAAATGAGATACACATATAACCATAGTAAATGCATCTTCAAACATAAAGTTACATATATATGGTATCATAATTTTGAATACATAATGCTTATTAAATTTTATATGCATTTAGTAATTTAATGTTTACAACTCTAAAATATGCACTATTTTTATCCCCCACATTGTAGATGGTAAACTGAGGCACTTGTGAGTTTAAGTAATTTTTCCAAAGTCACATGGCTAGTGATGGGCTCAGCTGACTTGAATCCAGGATTCTCTTGCCCCAGAATGTGTGTTCCTAACCACCATGCATTACCTGTCCCTCATAAAGTTCCATAAAAGAGTGGGAGTTGAATAATGAGAACACATGGACACAGGGAGGGGAACATCACACACTGGTGCCTGTCAGGGGGAGGAGGGGCTAGGGGAGGGATAGCATTAGGAGAAATATCTAATGTAGATGACAGGTTGATGGGTACAGCAAACCACCATGGCACGTGTATACCTATGTAACAAACCTGCAGTTCTGCACATGTACCCCAGAACCTAAGGTTAAAACAAAAAAAGAGTGTTTTCCTAAGGTACTATGTCCTTAGTCATGCATGCAAGTTGTCATTTCTTTTAATAGGCTGTGATCTCGTTTTTTTAATTTTTTTTTTTTTTTTTTTGAGACGGAGTCTCGCTCTGTCGCCCAGGCTGGAGTGCAGTGGCACAATCTCGGCTCACTGCAAGCTCCGCCTCCCGGGTTTGCGCCATTCTCCTGCCTCAGCCTCCCAAGTAGCTGGGACTACAGGCGCCTGCCACCACGCCTGGCTAATTTTTTGTATTTTTAGTAGAGACGGGGTTTCACCATGTTAGCCAGGATGGTCTCGATCTCCTGACCTCGTGATCCGCCCGCCTTGGCCTCCCAAAGTGCTGGGATTACAAGCGTGAGCCACCGCGCCCGGCCTTAATTTTTAAAAAATATTTCATTTTTATGGATAAATACTAGTTGTACATATTTGTAGGGTACAGGTGATATTTTAATACATGCATACAACATGTAATGACCAAACCTGGTTAATTAGAATATATATCACCTCAAATATTTATCATTTCTTTGTGTTGAGAGCATTTAAAATCTTCTAGCTATTTTGAAATATACAATAAATTATTGTTAACTATACCTGCCCTATTGTGCCACTGAACACTAAGACTCCTTCTAATTGTATTTTTGCGCCCATTAACCACCCTCTCTTCATCCCCCTCCTCACTACTCTTCCTCAACTCTGGTAACCACCAATCTATTTACTACCTCCAGGAGATCTTTTTTTTTTTTTAGCTTCTACATATAAGTGACATGTGATATTTGTGTGTCTGGTGTGTGTGTGCATGCATGCATGCCTGACTTATTTCACTTATCATGTCCTCCACTTCCATCCCTCGTGCTTCAAATGATGGGATTTCATTTTTTATGGCTGATAACATTCCATTGTGTATATATACCACATTTTCTTTATCCATTCATCTGTTAATGGACACTTAAGTTGTTTCCATATCGTGGCTATTGTGAATAATGCGCAATAAGCATGCACCTATAGGTATCCCTCTGACACAGTCGTTTCTTTTCCTTTGTGTAAACACCCAGTAGTGGAATTACTGGATTGTATGGTAGTTCTATTTTTAGTTTTTTTCAGGAACCTCCAAACTGTTTTCCATAGTGGTTTTACTGCATTACACACCCACCAACAGTGGGTGAGCATTTCTCTTTCTCCGCATTCTTTCTAACATTTGTTATTTTCTGTCTTTTTTAATGATAGCCATTCTAACTGGCTAATCACCAGGGAAAGCAAATCAAAACCACAATGAGATATCATCTCACCCCAATTAAAATAGGCGTCAACCTTGGATTCTTTTGGAAAGAATCTGAGTGCTAGTCACCTTTGAATCTGACAGAGCAAACCTTTGAATATACTGGGTTGATTATAGTTGAAAAGAAACCACATGTAAAACAAAATTATTTTACCTCAGAGGTAAGGATAACCGTGCTGGAAGTCTTCATAGTAGCACAGAGGTATCTATAGATACTGAATATATTTGAGTTCTAGATTCTCCAAGACAAAGTCATTCATTCACTCAAATATTTCATGACTAAAATCCCCTAAGAAAGGAAAATAGGGGCAATATTCAGCTAGAGCCTAGACCAACGCAAGTTACCCTGAGCTCTTTGTGGAGAGCCAAAAGTATAACAAAAGGAAACCGAAGTCTTCTCAGGGTCAGGCTTAATGTGGCAATCCTCTGAACAATATGCTTGGAGAAGCAGCCATCAGTGATCAGCTCAGAAATTTCTGCCAGTGGAAACCTATAGGGTGAATCTTTTCCTATTTGGGTGTTTTCATCTTCTCCCATCAGCAGATTGATTATTAGTTTATCAGGTTAGTCAGTTGGAACCTGTTGAATAACATACAGGGAGGGAAGGTTTTAATCAGTGAGCAGAGCAGGAATATAAATGGCCTTTGGTGGTAAGGAACCTGAAAAGACATCTAGCCATTACTTGTACAAGCAAGTGTGGGTTATGAAGGATTTTTGGTGATGCACATAGTAGATAAAATATTTTACCAAGTATACGAAGACCTAAACTTTCTACAAATTATGTAGCATTGAACAAGCAGCTAAGCTTCTTTGGGTTTCAGTTTCCTCGTCTGTGAAATAGGAGGGGCCTGGAATAGATGATTACTATAGCTCTTTCCACCTCTAACAACTGGAAGGTTAAGGATTAACAGCAAGTTCATTAAGGTCAAAGTCAGCTTTAATCATTCAGCAGTGAAGCTAGAGTTTGCGGTGATGAGAAGGCAGAAGTCCTAACTTAGCTCTCACCCTGTCCAGCACCTCTTTTGCCCTTCAATAATCATAAAGTTCTAACATCTTCAAAAGTTGCTCAGGGCCAAGGTACCTTAAGTACTCAAAAAAATTCAATTAAAAATCACTGAAAAACCTTCTCAAAGGAAGGATTTAAAAAGGATAAAAGAACCATGAATGGCAACACTTACTTTAGAAATCCCTTCAACTATTAAAAACAGAACATTGCAAAACAAAAAAAATAGCTCTCAATTGTACAGTATTCTGTTACAGTGCAGTTTGGCATCATGCCAAATATGCAAACAGAGTGAAAATTTATCTTATGTGTTCTCTAAGGGTCCAAACTTTTCTCAATTCGAGCCCATCTTCTCTTCCAAAGGAGTGATAAATCTGAGATGAAAACAAGTCATATACACAGAAGGAATATAGACTCATAGTCTATTTATTTACAAATATGTACTGTTCCTTCGCCATATGGTTTGAACAAAGACATTAAAATGTGAAAACAACAGCAGGTCTCGAGCTTAGCTGCCATAGAAATAGATTAGTTTCCAGGTCTGGCCTGTTCTCAGAGACATGTCGACCCACAGTCTGTTCAACCACAGGCACTTCTGTTTCAAAAATGTCTCTACAGAACTCTACTTTCTCCTTTTCGCCTGCAGATGAATTAAATTAATGCTTTGCACATTTGGTTTTAAAAAATGACCCTTCCCTGTTTGAGCGGTCCTTTCTTTCAAGAATAATATTTTGTCTGGCTATTCAAATACTGTTTTATTAATAAATGACATATGCTAAAGGCCAACCAGATCTGAATGTTGGCATGAGCATTGTGTCTTCAGCCACGTCGTGTCCCATATTTTTGGTGCCTTAGAACTTCCTAATCTCAGTTCCTTGGTTCCTTCCACCTGCCTCTCAGGTGTTCCAGCTCCTTTGTTACGTTACCTCTTGTTCTATCCCCCTCCCCACCACTACTCAGAGCCAATCTCCTCTATTATACTGTAGCCCACACTTACTTTCAAATATAATTATCTATGTTCTAAACATCTAATCTGTGAATTAGTGGTACCTAATAAAGATATTGGCTAGAAAACATGTATTTAGAAGGACAGCACAAAATCGTGTATATGAATTGCTTTTGGAATCAAGTGACACAGGTTTAAGCCCCTGTTTTATAATATGGTAACTTTTCTTCTACTGGGTCTAAACGACATTATTTCCTTGTAAAATACTAACAATCATTTCATATTTATTGGGCATTTACTATGGCAGATATTGTGCAAAGTTTTAATACACATTACTCGTACCTCACTCATTACTTAACCTCACTTTGAAATAAGAAAATCGAGGCCCAGAGAGATAATGAAACTTGACTAGATTTAGGGTTTCAACCCACATTTATCTGAATCCAGCACCAAACCTCACCTTGCAATGTTTTTATGAGGATCAAATAAGATGGTGTATGTAAGGACATAGCATAGTTTATAAAGTGCTGTGTAAATGTAAGCTACTGTCCTAACCAAGACTTTAAATTAATGAATACAGGAAGTTTAGGCATTGTGTTGAGTTGGAGATGCAGAAGATTAGAGGGCAGGAATTAAACCTACAGACTTCCTATTATGGAGAATAAGGATTCAGGATCCCAAGAGGAACAAAATATTGTACAACGAATAAGTGTAAATAAAATGTACTATGTGACTAATAAGAGAGAGGCCTCTCTGAACAAGGTAGCTCAGGAATAAAGAAAAGTATAATGAGAAAACATTGAATTTAATAACCACTTCTTTCTTTTATCTTTGATTTTCAATGTCACTATCATTAATTCTTCCCAAACTCTCTAATATAATAAATAAATGCCTCTTAATGCTATTTTTTCAAACAGTTAAAGAAAAGTTGCACTGGACAGGTTAAACTGACAAGAAAGACTATTGCAATAAGAATCAAGACTACTACAATTGGTTAGAGATTGGACTCTAGTCCTCGAACACAAAAGCAAAAGAGTTTTGAAGCACTGGAGTGAACTAGCAGAATTGTACTGGAGGATGAAGACTTTAAGGGGAAAATTTGTCAATGTGATTACGCTATTGGTTTTTGCTAATTGATGATTATAAAAGTTAGGCCCCTACCCTTCCACAGAGACTAGGAGGCAGGCGCCCTAGCTTTCTAGATGGTTCTGCTTCAAAGGGAATACTCTCAGGTCCTTGAGAAAGACATTACTGGGAGTAAAATTGTCAAGAAACTGGAAGACGATTTACATCTCAAAGCGGCAGAGAAGAAACTTACAATTGCAAGTTTTTCAACATAAATGCTCTAAGAAAAGTTATATCAGGGGCCAATCAGAAGACCGTCTAAGGTTTAGTCAAACTGAAGTTAAGGGTGTCTTGGTCACTACATCTAAGCACATCAGATAATTAGATCCCCCCTTTTTTTCTGAACACATCTTTTCTGAAACTCTCTCTTCCCCTCTTTAATCTGGACTAGTTGCTCTCTAGGCCTGATGCACAGCTGTCAGCCTGGGACTTTCTTTGTTTCTCTTCCCTTATCTGGAGACACTAATTTAGCAGAATACATAGATTTAGAAGAATACATTCTTCATTAACACTCTGAGACATGGTGCATACAAATAAAATGTTAAGACTTTAAATGTCTGAAAACATTCTTTTCTAGTCTCACTCACAACAAATCGTTGGACTGAATATAAAATTCCAAGTTAAAAATCATTCTTAGCTAGACGTTTCTTCTACTGTGTTCTAGCTTTCACTATTCCTATTGAGAAGTCAAACACTGCTTGGTGCTCAATTTATTGAATGTCACTTGTTTTATTTCTAAAAGCTTGTTGTAGTCTATTCATGGTGTTATAACAAACTATCATAAACTGAGTGATTTATAAACAACATAAATTTATTTCTCACAGTTCTGGAGGCTGGGAAGTCCTAGATCAAAGGACCAGCAAGTTCAGTGTCCAATGAGGATTCATTTCCTTGTTCATAGATGGCTCTTTTTGCTGTAACCTCACATGGTAGAAGGGGTAAGAGGTCTCTCTTGGGTCTCCTTTATAAGGGCACTAATGCCATTCATCAGGACTCCGCCCATGACCAAATAACCTCCCTAAAGCCCCACCTTCTAATACCATCACATTTGGGGTTAGGATTTCAACATGTGAATTTTGTAGGGACACAACATTCAGTCTATAGAAGAGCTTGTAAGATATTTCTATTATTCCTGGTGGTTTGAAAGGGTCTCTGGACTCTCAGTGACCCTTTCATTACGAAATCACATGTTCTTCAGTGATACATACGTTATTGGATTAATTATTTAAAAATTGTTTTGTCTCCCCTTCTCTTTTCTCGGTTCTCTCTTTTGGGAACTCTTATGAATCAGACATTAGGTCTCATGAATTTATCATCCAATCTTCTCTCCTTCTCCAAATTTCTTTGCCTTATTGTTCTATTTTCTCAAAGATTCCCTTGACTTTATAATCATATTGATTTATTTTATTTTATTCTCGATCTCTAAAAGCTCAGTGATTTTATTGCTTCTTTTAAAATATTCTGCTTTTATTTTATAAATAAAATATTATCATTCATTTCTGTGAGGATATATATTTAAATATTGTTTAAAATCTCAGGGGTTTTTTTTCTTTTTGTTCTCTGGAGAAATTTCTTTTCGATTATTTGGTTGATTTGTCTTTCAAATTGGAGATTTTTCCAAACTGTTGAACAATCCTTGGCTGTCCATTTATATTTAAGAGTGTGGCACTCGGGAGCTATTTGGAAGTACACTCTAGCAGATATTGGAACACAGGGGTTTCATAGCAGGATCTCCAAATGTCAGTGTCTTTGCTAGATATTCTGCGTATGCACTGCCCCCACCATGACTTTTCTTCATTTATGTCCATCCTGCTCTGTCCCTGGAAGCTGACACTGAGAAATACACACTTGGACTTCCTGAATGACTGGGCTTCAGTGGATAGACACTCTGAGGCTGTTCTTGTGCAAAAACGGAGAGCAGCCAGGGTATTTTTTTTCTCTTGATTCGTTCTCCGTTTCAGCACAAAGTCTCTATCTAGTAGTATTTGTAACTCTCTACATGTCAGTTTCTGTTGGGAGGGCTTTGTTCCACTGCTCCGCTTTGTTCCTTCTGCCCTGGAGATGCAACGGCTTCCCACTGTTGCTAGGTGCTGGGTGACTCACCATCTCTCGTTTATTTGCTCACATGATGGTTAGTATTAAATAGCTCCTTCATTAACATCTCTTCATTTGAATCCCTTAGGGTGAATCTGCTTTCCTGCCAGGATAGTAGTATCCACAAGTTTGTTTTTTGTTTTTTCTTTTTTTTTTCCCCCTTTGGAATACTTCAGTTTCTCCAGAGAAGAATCCTCTAATACTTTTTCAGAGAATGAAGGAAGCATATGCCAGTCTATGAATGCTCACAAAGCAAGGATCATTGGGGTGGGAGTTAAAGTTTCCATATGTAGCCTTTGGCTCCATGTTATCACCATTTTGTTCAGTAGCTCTACCCTGTCTGCTGCTATCCCTGGTATTTTTGAGATTTACTTTCCACCAAGTAAATGTCCATTTTCTTGGTGGGGTTGGGCTATAGGGGATGCAGGAAACGATCATCGGGTCTACTTACCTCTCAATGAGGTACTTCTTAGCCAGTTCTTCTTGTTTTCAGCCCCATGTCTCATTCCAACCTTCTGCAGTATGTGTATCTCTAAGTCCTGAATCCTTCCAAGTGACATGGTATGAATTAACCCACTTTCTTCTTTAAAGACATACCTCTCTTATGGCTGTTGTTTTTTTTTTCAGATCTGTTCATTCCTTACATTCATTTTCCATCTTCTAAAAATTTTTGGCATCTCTGCTCTGCTGTTGATGCACTGCTGGTTCTCTTTGTCCTTTGGTGTTTAGACCATATTTATACTTTTCTTCCAACTTTACTACAATTTTAGTGGGACTCATAGGGGAATTTAAAAATCATGTTTTTATTTCACCACAAAACTGGAAACTTTTCCCATTACCTTTTAACAAGTGTAGATCTTGGCACTGAGAGCACCCAATATTGCTGAAAGGAAAGGTAGGTAGGACAAAAGACTGGAAGAGCCCAGAAGGAGAAAAGTTACTCTGCATTAAGACCCAAAGGGAAGATCTGAGAGAGGGGAACCAGGGCAGAGCAGAAAGACAAAAATGTACAATAGAAACTTTGATGACGTTTCCCAAGTCTTTTCTTTTATATAACCTCTTTATCATATTCTCCCCAAGTCTTCCAAACAACAACAGTATAAAACTTCTTTTATTCACTAATGCTTTCTGGCATGGGTAGCCTTTAGGGGAAAGTGCTGGATTCAATTATGAGTCGATGCTACACATGGAGACAAGCAGCAGCTGAACTCTGATGCTTCTTACATTCCTTTCCTTTTTCTCTTTTCTTCCTTTCTTTCATCCAATTAATATTAAATGCTGTCTACTGGGGTATTATACTAGACACTATGAACTATAAATCTCTGTTTTCAGTAAGTTTACAGTATGCTTGGAGATGCTGAGGAGTTCATTGCCATCATGGAAAAGTGAGAGAAGTGTGGGAAGTGCTGCAGTGGAATAATGAACAGAGAGTTTGGTGTAGAGATGAGATCAGACAGTCTCTGTCCACAAAGACCCTACATTCCAGACGGGTGGTTAGAATTTAAGATTTAATATATAGTTAATAATGTTACATTGTATACTTGAAATTGCCAAAAGATTGGATTTTGAATATTCTCACCACACACACACACACAACAAGATAAATATGTGAGGTAATGGGCATGTTAATTAGCTTGGTTGTAGTAATCATTTCACAATGTGTATGTATATCAAATCATCACATTGGACAGCTTAAACATATGCAATGTTATTTGTCAATTATACCTCAATAAAGCTGGGGTGAAATTTTTACCTAAGAGAGTGTATATTTTATACAAAAATATGTTATTAACATTTTTATTAATTCATCCAATGTCTCTGCATTTACTACCTTAAATAAAGAATTAATAGAACAAGGTAAAAAAGGACATTCTAGATGGTGCCAAGGTCTGTGCAGGGACAATGAATCTGAAATGGAGTGACATTTTCAGGGGCAAGCAAGCCATTTAATGTAGACACAAGGTGAGAAATATGCAAGATAAGCACACGAGGCAGGCCGTAGTGTAGTGGAGTGCAGTGTGGCATAGTGTGAATTTCATCCTGAAAACTGTGACAGAGTTTCAAGAATTTCAGGATGAGATGTAAGATATAAGCAGATTTAGATTTTTACAAGACTGGGAGCATTGTAGGGGATAATGAGGTGGACAAGATCAGAGGCAGAGAGAATAGAAGAAAACTAATTGCAGGCCAGTCATAATTATGCACATTGAAGGGGCTCTGTCAGTGGTAGTGGAACTAGAAGGAAAGGAGAAAGTAGGGAAGAGATTGTGATTGGTGGTTAAAATCTATAAAATCTGGCAATTGGTTATTGAAGTGGGGAAGGAGGCAGAATTAAAAATATGTAGAAAGAAGACCTAAAATCATTCTTAGGTTTTCAGCTCAGACAACTGATTTCAAGAGACTCAAAGGTTGTTTAGAGATCTTAAATTGCACACAGATAATATCTGGAGAGATGAGAATCAAGAGCAAAGAGAAAAACCAGACTGAAGTAATGGTAATGGGCCTAATAAATAATATTTACTTATGTGAAGATCTTAGAGACTAGACATTTCTAGTTAAAACTCAAACTTCAGTGAGTTCCTAATGCTTTTCTAATGTTCCCAACTCAGGGAGCCCAGAAGAACCTTGTGAACTCCAGGAGAAAATGTAGTCTTATGCCAGAACTGACGCTGCTGCTGATGATAACCTGTATACATTTGAAGGGGTGCAGGGAAATTACACTGGGTGCCTCTCTGAACATCCTGAGAAGCACAACCTACTGGTAGCTCAGTGCCCCACATGGAAGCACACTTAGCAGTAATAGCAAAAAATGCCCATATTTGTGGCCTTGTAATTGCATATAAGTGGTAGCTGAATACACAAATTTATAGTGAAAGAAAGTAGAATTGTGGTTGCTAGGGACTTGGGGGTGGTGGAGGGATGAGGAATGATTGCTAATGAATATAGAATTCATTTTTTAAGTGGTGAACATGTTCTGGAATTCAATAGTGATAATGGTTGAACAACCTTGTAGATATATTAAAAACACTGCATTGTATACTTTAAAAGGGTGGATGTTATGGTATGTAAGTTATATCTCTCTCAATTAAAAGAAATAAAATAAAAAATACATATAGCCAAGGCCCAGGGCCTAGGTGCCACCAACCAGATTATATGAGTATGAGGCATCTCCTTGTCCTAGGACCTTTGGACCACAGCACTACCCTCTGAGCTGGGCTCTATTCATCTCACTAGAGACCATCTGTCTTGTCAGTAGAAGCTTTAAGATAGTGGTCTTTACCATACTCTAGGACATTTACAGCTTCTCTTATCCTTAGGGAGAGCCTATTACCCAGGGAACAAAAATAGGAGAAACAGGAAAAGAAAGTCATACCAACTAGCCCCAGTGAAAAGTGTCTGCAGCTTCTAGCTGACAAGTGGCTATTTTCTGTAGGACACTGAGACTTTGTTCATTAAAGAAATAAGTGCACACAGAAACATACACTAAATATATATTTACTAAGGAAATGAAATATCTACCTCCTTTATCTTCATTATGTTTGATATGTAATAAAGTTCTTGCTTAGGTTAGAAAGTAAAAATAATATATTAAGTCATTCTAGTAAAACTGAAAAGGATTTTTCTCATCAAAAGTCAGATACTACATGCCTTTGGCTAGCATGACACAATAAAAAGATCATGGGCTTTAATGTCCATAACATATGGGGTTTGTCACTAGTGCCTTATGATCTTGGACAAGTTTTTTGTCCAAGATCTACACTGAAATAAAATGAATGGGGGGAGTGGGGAGGGATAGCATTAGGAGATATACCTAATGTAAATGACTAGTTAATTGGTGCAGCACACCAACATGGCACATGTATACATATGTAACAAACCTGCACACTGTGCACAAGTACCCTAGAACTTAAAGTATAATAAAAAATATATATAAAAAAATAGAAAGAAAGAAAGAAAGAAAGAAAGAAAGAAAGAAAGAAAGAAAGAAAGAAAAGAAAAAATGAATTAAATGTCATAAAACATGCAAAATGTCTGGAAGCATTTGACAAGATGTTTTCAATGACCATTTACTCCATTCCCTATTGTGAGAAAGGATATCGTTCTCTGGTCTTTTTTCCTGTTTCTCTCTCTCTCTCTCTCTCTGTGTGTGTGTGTGTGTGTGTGTGTGTGTGTGTGTGTGTGTGTGTGTGTGTGACTGTCTGTGATTCTCTCAACATTTCTTTAAAAAATCGGGAGTATTTGAATCTTCTACCAAAAAGGAGGTACAGAAATCTAAGATTCTTTGAATGTCTCCTTTAAAAAAGAGAGAAAATAATCTACCATATTTTAAATTTTACTTGTTTCTATGAGTCATGTTAGCATAAAATGGATGAAGATTCTGGAAGCTCAGTGATTTTCCATTACTTAGGCATAATAAGGTAGCTGATAGGTCTCTCTGGTGCTTTCATCATCACTTTCATCCTAGCAATGTTCAGTTAGCATATTATTTGCATGTTGGCAAGACAGTTACTTTAATATGCAGTAATAAAAATAACAGACGAAACCCAAAAAGGAAAATAGAACACCTTTTTAATAACTGATGCGTTAAATGAGGAACCGTTTTCTTTCGTGAGAATATATTACTTGACCTTCTGCAGAGACAAGTTCATTGGATTTAATTTTGAGGAACCAATTACATTTTTTCTAGCCAGAGATGGTCTGATTTGACTGGAGTCTGGTTAGAATGCAAAGAGGCTATTAAAATATTTTAAGCATTTTTTTCTAAAGAGCAGTGCATTAATTGCTTGCGAATATTCATCACTCAAACCTCCTACTCTATTATGCTCAAACTAGAGCTGTAAGATTATGTTTTTATTGATGTAATTAATAACAAATGTTACTTGTTAACTTGGTTATCGTCAAATTGGACATTTGACAAATGTACCTAGGGCCTTGATTCAGTGAATTTAATATAGATATGAGGCAACATATCGACCTCAAAAGAAGAAATCAAGAACATTACTGTGGAAATTTTTAAAAAGTAGAGAAACCATTGTACCAAGTTTTGGAAAAGTAAAAAACAATGATTTTTAAAACTAATCCTTTGTAGGCTTCTCTAAATACTATACTCAATTGAAGACATCTGCTCAATATATAACATCAATTGAAATGTTAAAAGATAGTTTAAAATACCAGAAGCAAGAACACTACAGAAAGCAATAATACCCAACACACAGAAAATAGATCATAAGAAACAATAAATAACCCACCACTTTGCTAGACTTTTCATTCTACAATCAAGAAAATGTAGCTCTTATATAATCAGAAAATCAAAGGAATAACAGCAATGAAAACCTGCCCTATTAAAATTCTGCAAATTATAACCATGAAAATTGCACTCTGATGTGCACCAGTTGATCTCGACTGTGAAAAGTCATAGGGAACTAGATTCACAAATGTCATCTAAGGGGCAATAAGATTTTAAATCAGACTAGATTAATTTGCAATTTGTCTATGGGCTGAATTGATGTTTACTTTTATATTACTTAAAAGGAAAATCAGAATGTTAATGAGTATTTTATTTGAAGAGATAAACTATTTTCCAGCTTTAAGCAATATCTCTCACTATCTTAATTACTGAGCCATATGAATATGTGGGGAGGTGATGGTAGGGATGTGAGAAGCAGTGAAACAGGTAGACATTGGTGTTGACTTGACCAGACATAATCACTAGGTAGCTACAGAAGCCATTACATTCCACGAGGCCAGGGTAGGTGACTGTTTGATCCCATTTTACAGATGAAGAAATGAAGCTGAATGGTTATTACTTGTGCAAAATCCAACAACTGGTTAATTGTAGAGCTGAGAATCAATTCCAAGTCTTCTGCCTCTAAAGCCTCCACTTTTTCCACTAGGCTACTTTCAGAAAGACAATGAAAGAGCTCCATATTGTGATTAACCCTCCTTCCACAATAAAATTGAGAGCAGGCCAGGTGGCTCCGGGTTTGCACCCCTCCTCTTTGGTGCCCTTCATATACACTAATGTGAGCCGAGGTCTTGACAGCTGGAAATGAAGATGCCCAATCTTCCCTGACATTTAAAGCTCACCTGGTATGTCAACATATCATTATGTTATGCCTCACATGGGATTCAGAGAAATAGAATACAATCCTTATAACAAGATGCTTGTAGACTGATTAGAAGACAAGGGAAGGATCATCCTTGCTTTTATTTCCCCAAAATTAAATATAATGAGAAGTTCAAGCAACTATGGAGGAAAGTTGGAAGAGATATTTTTGGTCAAGAGGACTTTCAGAAGTTCTATATATTAAACCACACAGATAGGAGTCAGCTTCACAAAGGCATCAAGATATGCATATCTATATAACTACACAAACATAACTCCAGTCCCTTTTCTGTACTCCTTTCCCTTTTTAGTACTTTCACAACTCATGTCCTATTGCCCCCCTAGGGTCTCCAGCTGCCTAAATCCTACCTTGTTTGTGCTGGGCAATTTACGCTCAACATCTTTTGTTTTCTTTTGTTGCCCTTCAAAACTTGCAGTCCTATTTCTTCATTCATAGTACTCTTTGTCCTGGGAAAATCCAAACTTAAATGCCTACTCTCCCAGGTAAAAATTATACTTGAATGACTACAGAGAGTTGCCATTGGTAGCAATGTTAGACATCAAGGTAAGCTATAGATATTTTTAAGAAGATCATCAAAACTTCCAAAGGAGTGTTTATTGTATATTCTTACTCAGACCATATTGTAGAACAATGGTTCCTAAACCTGTCTTAGATTTAGGAGTTTCTGTTGATTTTATTTAAAAATAATGGATGCAATCAATATTTTTAACCAGGTAATTAATTTGACCTTTGTTCACATTCCTTTTCTTGTTATTTAAGTTAAACAACAACAAAAAAGAACTGAACAACTTTGCTTACTTAAAAACAATTCACTGTAGACACTTCAAATGTTTCAATATATTGCCTATGACTCAATCTGCCCAGTTAAAAAAATTACTTTTAATTTCTCTTCAAATTTTCACTATATTTTACAATTACTATCCTTTAATAAATATTGAAAACTGAAAGTTTAACGTAGTAGAGGTCCCACTAAACCAGCTTTATCCCTTAGAAGCACTTTTTTGACCAGAGGTAAATAAAACAGACAAACAGAGTCTCATAGGTAAACACTATCCTGGAAAAAAAGTGAAAAAATAGACTAAATTAGAGTTGCCATTTAAATTGCATATATCAAAATTTCAATAAATACTTGAGACGCAATATATAGTTGTGAAACTATTTGCCCATGTAACCAATGTCAACTCACTTCTATAAACTTCCATAAGGGTTTCAGATCCAAAATAAGGCACACTTATGATCATTGGGAAGAAACAAAAGCTAACCATAACTGGCATAAACATAATTGGATTTGATATTTCCATAAGAAATAACCCTCTAAGGAAAAGATTGGTAAAAAGGTTACTCAAACAACTATATTTCCTAAATCTGAAGGACCTTCTGGTGCCTTGTAAAAGAAACAAAGCACTTTAAAATATAATTAATTAGGGAGAACTACAATCTTGAAAAAACCTACATCTTGGCCGGGCGCAGTGGCTCACGCCTGTAATCCCAGCACTTTGGGAGGTGGAGGCGGGCAGATCACAAGGTCAGGAGATCGAGACCACCCTGGCTAACACGGTGAAACTCCATCTCTACTAAAAAATACAAAAAATTAGCCGGGCGTGGTGGCAGGCGCCCTATAATCCCAGCTACCAGGGAGGCTGAGGCAGAAGAATCACTTGAACCTGGGAGGCGGAGGTTGCAGTGAGCTGAGATTGCGCCACTGCACACCAGCCTGGGCAACAGAGCAAGACTCTGTCTCAAAAAAAAGAAAAAGAAAAATACTACATCTTTTACAAGAAAGTACAGTACCATTGGACTAAAGTTTACGGTGATTGGTAAGTCCTTATAAATATACAGATTCAATAGTTAAAAAAAAAATCACCAGTGTGTCACCATCACTGTCTAAACGACCCTTTAAGACTCATTTAGAAATAAAGTCCTGGCCAGGTGCCGTGGCTCACGCCTTAATCCCAGACCTTTGGGAGGCCGAGGTGGGCGGATTGCCTGAGCTCAGGAGTTCACAACCAGCCTGGGCAACACGGTGAAACCCTGTCTCTACTAAAATACAAAAACTTAGCCCAGCATGGTGGTGCCCACCTGTAGTCCCAGCTGCTGGGGAGGCTGAGGCAGGAGAATTACATGAACCCAGGAGGCGGAGGTTGCAGTGAGCTGAGATCGCACCACTACACTCCAGCCTGGGCGACAGAGCGAGACACCATCTCAAAAAAACAAAAAAGTCCTGTAGTAGAGATGGATGATGATACTCTTTAATTTTATTATTATTTTAACTGTCCCAGAAGGCTGTGTGACTCCCCGTTTTATAACATCAAGGTTACCAAGTATTCTAATATTGATTTAATTTTGTAAAGAAAGTTTTTTATAGGAAACACAATTTACTAACCAGATCAAGTGGGATTCTAGTTGATTTCTTAAATTTTATTATAATTGGCATTCTTATATATAAATGAATTCCTTCAGGATGACTCAGTCTCTCCCAGAATTTACTTACTCCTGACTAAAATGAGAAGATTGGGTTTCTGTATCTGCAAATTGCAGGACATATGTTGACCCCATCCAGAAGCAGACACTCTTGAAACCCAGGTCAAAAGCAGCTTTCCCTTTTAATTCACACTTTCCTCATTACTTCCACAAATGTTAAGTTTTAAGATTAAACACCATTACTCTCATCTTTTTTGCATGCACATTTAGGATGAATTTCTATTATATTGGTCTCACTTTACAAAGGATAAATTACCCATATATTTATATTGATGTTTTAAGAAAGAAAAATTTGTAGTCCACTTAATTTGACTAATATGCACCAGGCATCATTTTAGAAGAGAAAGTGGATTGAAATCAATCAGTAAATGAAAGAGAGTTACTCCAAAAACGTTAAAGGGCTCCCCTGTCTGGAAACACAGGGACTCTCTATGGGATGAAGTGATACCAGCTGTCACAACACAAACATTTGAGACATTTGGGACTGTGAAGCCCAGGCCATGCCTCGTGGGCAGCCAGACATGCTGAATTTGTAATCTACTTAGACACAACTACCAAAACCTATGGCTAGTTGCCTTTTCAAAAATTGCAGAAGTTTGGAGCCACATGATATTTTACTAATTAGCAAACCCAAATGTTTAATATTTCCAATGAATGGAAGATTTGCCAGAGGTTTCAGAATTTGCCTTTTACCACGTCTCCTAGAAATAAGGTGGGACTTCCCAACTGTCTATCTATCTAGAGCTTTCTATAGCCCCACCCTCATTCCCATTTTAATTGCACTGAGGGAGGAAACTCATGCCTTTCAATCCTCACTTCAGCTACATCCCTTAGAAGCACTATATTCATCAGAGGTAAATAATTATTTTATGTAGGTTTAATTAACCTCAAATTGGCTAGTCTTGGCCCCAAACTTTGTTTAGTCTCCCAAATCAGTCTAATATGAGAAATTGAATATGTTCAGCTTGATATGTTTTTTGGGTGTACATGCATCTATCTGCTTGGGGTAGGAGATAAGCAACCACTACTTTGCTGAGTGGAAGTTTCAACTGCTAGGAAAAAGTGGAAATAAACTAAGCCATCCCATCTAACAAGACAAAAAAAAAAGAAAAAACACCTACAGGAAAGATAGTTGGATATCAGGTTGACATGCATTCTGTCTTTACTTTTAGGTTAAAAAATAAGATTAGAAAGAATTATTATCTTGAGGCAAAGTGAACATTGTTTTTTTTATTTTGAATAGACCCAAGTTGTATTCAAATAATTTTTGCCACAACAGATAAACATTGAATAAAGAATGACTCATCTAATATGTGTTCCACTATATGTGAACATAGCAGGAAGAGTAACAGTCTTCAAAATTTTTCTTTTAATATCTCCGAACAGAATGATGTGAACCTGGGAGGTGGAGCTTGCAGTGAGCCGAGATTGCGCCACTGCGCTCCAGCCTGGGCAACAAAGCCAGACTCCGTCTCAAAAAAAAAAAAAAAACCTCCGAACAATTTTTTTTTTTTAGACAGGGTCTTGCTTTGTCACCTAGGCTGTAGTACAATGGTGTGGTCTTGGTTCATTGCAGCCTCAACTTCCTGTGCTCAAGCAATCCTCCCACCTCAGTCTCCCGAGTAGCTGGGACCACAGGTGTGCGCCAGCACGCCCAGCTAATTTTTGTATTTTCTGTAGAGACTGGAGCTTTGTCATGTTGCCCTGACTGGTCTCAAACTCTTGGACTGAAAAAATCTGCCCACCTAGGCCTCCCAAAGTGCTGGAATTACAGGTGTGAGCCACCGCTCCAGGTTTTAAACAAATTAAGCACAGGTTATTTTTAAATGGCATCATAGATTTTTAGTTTTATTTGGAAAATTAATTTGTTTACTATTTCAGCTTCCACAAACCCAATTTAATTAACCCATTCTATTCATGAAAAATGTAGCATGAAAATGTGAGAACAAGCAGATGGCTCACAGCAAGTTACCAGGGACAATTCAGTCCCAGAAGGGTTCAGCAATATCATCTAATGTAAAGAACAACCCACTTGTCTCAGGGTAAACCAATGTCTAAGGCTAAGTGGTGCCAGGCAGTCAGTCCTGAAGCCACTACTAAGATTTTAAGAACCTTCTTGAAATTAACACATAACTTTTCTTGGTATCTTATTCGTTCATTTATAAAATATTTATTGATCAACTAGATGCCAAAGTACTCTGTTAACTGCTAAGAACACAAAGTCAAATGGAACAACATGCCAGTGTTACTGAAAGCTGGTTCCATTCTGATTGGTTGATACCTGTGCCCTACTGGTTTTTGAATATTTTGAATAAACTCTACTTCCTTGTGGATTGCAATTGTAAATTTTAAGAACATAAAAGAACTTAATAAACATGCCACTGAGGTGTTTTTTTTTGTTTTGTTCTTTTGTTTTCAAAGACAAGGTCCTGCTCTGTCACCCAGGCAGGAGTGCCATGACATGATCATAGCTTACTGCAGCTTCAACTCCTGGGCTCAAGGGATCCTCCCACTTCAGCCTCCTCCCAAGTAGCTGGGACTACAGGTGCATCACAATACCCGGCTCACCACACCCAGATAACTTTAATTTCTTTTTTTTTTCTGTAGAGAGAAGGTCTCACTATGTTGCCCAGGCTGGTCTTGAACCCTTGACTGCATGCTATCCTTCTGCCTTGGCCTCCCCAAAGTGCTGGAATTACAGTCATGAGGCACTGTGCCTGGCACTCTGAGTGAGTTTTAATAGAAGGCCCATGGAAGAATCCTATAAGGAGTGGTGAATTTCACATGATGGCATTTGAGAAGGCTTCACAGAGAAGATAATACTGGAGCTGAGTTTTAAAGAATGAGATGTGGGGATAAAGGTGGAGATAAGGGAAGGACTTGCAGCGGTATAAAAAGCTGGGCATTACTAGAATTACCAGAGCACATTCTTTCTCAATAATATTTGGAAGCAGCTTGAAATATACAACTAAATATAGCAATTTCACTTAGATGTTTAAAAAGGTAAGATTGCCCTTCATATTTTCCCCAAATATTCAAGGATATCTGGGAGCACTGTTTAAAAAAATCCAAAAATGGAAGAAATCAGAAAATAACCAGAGAATAGGAAAGATGGTAGCTCCAAAACATTGTAAAGCACTTTAGACGAACCCTCCTCTAACTTGCCTGAATTCTGGATTGCAGATGCTCAGGAGGAACTGTGGAGAGGATGTCTTTTGGCTGCCTGCCATCCTCTGAACTGGGGCTGATAAACCACTAAAGTACAATAATAATGGTAAATTATTCTGTCTTGTTCCAAATGATTTTAATATTATTTGGAGAGCTTTCAAATGCTTTTGAATTAAGAGAATGATTGCAACCCTAAATTTTAGGAACGTGAGAAAACTTCAAATGACCTTATTAAAGTTGAAGTACTTTAACTTTTAAGATATGTGATTTTACAAATCCTTACACATTTCAAGGTCTACATAGATTTTTTTTTTAATGTTCTTAAAGCTCTACCTTATTTGTTTTAAAGAAATTAATATGGACTCTTACTTAAATTTATAAGCTAAATGTATATTCAAATCTTCAATAGCAGCACATTATTAGTTTAAATACAGTTTTTGAGTAAACAAACTTGGAGCTCATGAATGGTACCAGATAGAGAACCAAAGTATTGATGTCTGCCTTATTTTGACTGGCTAGGCAGCGAGTGGGGGAGCTTAGCTGTACACCATGCCTCAACCCTGACCTCCAGAGGCTGTTCTAAGAATTACAGAGGTTTTCTTTTTTAATGCATTTATATAATTTCAACTTTTATTTTAGGTTCAGGGACTAACATGTACAGGTTTGTCGCATGGGTATATTGCATGACACTGAGGTTTGATGTACAAATGATTCTGTAATCCACGTAGTGAACATATTATCCAATAGGTAGTTTTTCAGCCCTTGTCCCCCACTCTAGTAGACCCCGTGTCTATTGTTCCCATCTTTATGTCCATATGTACTCAATGCTTAGCTTCTACTTGTAAGTGAGAACATGTAGTATTTGGTTTTCTGTACCTGCATTAATTCGCTTAGGATGATGGCCTTCAGCTGTATCCATGTTGCTGCAAAGGACATGATTTCATTCTTTTTATGGGTATGTAGTATTCCATGGTGTATATGTACCATATTTTCTTAATCCAATCTACTATTGATAGGCACTAGGTTGATTCCACGTTTTTGCTATTGAGAATAGTACTGTGATAAACATAAGAGTGCATGGGTCTTTTTGGTATAATGATTTATGTTCCTTTGTGTATATACCTAGTAATGGGATTGCTGGGTTGAATCGTAGTTTTAAGTTCTTTAAGAAATCTCCAAACTGCTTTCCACAGTGGCTGAACTAATTTACATTAGCACGAACAGTGTGTACGCATTCCCTTCTCTCTGCAGCTTCACCAGCATCTGTTATTTTGAAGAATGACAGAGGATTTTCTAACAACAGTTGACTGAACTTTAGTAAAGCTATCAAATTTGTCTACCTGCTTTAGTTAACATGTCCCAGATTACAGCAAACAGATGAGGGAATTATCCTGTTTTAATCTAGAGAGAACAATACCAAACATCTGTCATTTCTAATGCAATCCTTGACAGTTTCCAAGTGGCTGGAATTTCTGACCTATTCAAGTGCCGCTGTTAACACTTTATTCACTCTTCTTTCTATTCCTTATGAAGAATACCAATTCACCAATATTCTCTTTATTCTTGAGGATGATCACCAAGATGTTCTCAGTTTTTCTGAATAACCCTTTAATCTTTTTCTATGGGTCTTATTTTCTAAACTTTATTTTTATGTGTCTATTACAAGACCTTTGTTATATAACCAGTTGACATTAAAGATCATGTAGTAATAATGAAGGAAATAAATGTATTTATGGTCCTTTAGGGAATTTTTATACATTTATACCCACATGCTACCAAAAAACCCATCCTGGAAAGTCAGTTAATTAGTTCACAAACATGCTACTAATGAGATTTAAATAACATGAAGACATGTTTCTTAAAACTTACTGAAATACCCCAAAATGTTACCTTAACATATACATATAAATAGGATGATGTCAGTTACCACATGGGATCTTGTTTGCCAGAAATGGACTACTAAGATTCATGCTGGGCACACACTACTCATATTTAAGATCAGAGAACTTACAACTACCAGGACCAACTCTTCTTTGAAGGGTTTATTGAGATGTACAGTTTTGGCAGAACTCCACATAACTACCACCACACCTCCACCATTACCCCATTACCCCCTAAAGTTCCACTTTCCCATTCCCAAGGTATGTAGAATAGGAATCCCATAAATGAACTGATTTGGGCCTGCGGAGGGTGGTGGTATTGAGAACTACAGCCTTGCTGAGGTTCACAACCACAACCTGAGGGAAAGAGGTAGATACCTTAGAAGAATGTGGTAAGAGCCTTCAAAGAGTCTTGGTATTTATAAGAGCTGAACTGATTGAGTGTAAGCACCCTGATATAGTTTGAATATTTGACCCCTACAAATCTCATGTTAAAATGCGATCCCTAATGTTGGAAGTGGTGCCTAGTGGGAGGTGTTTGGGTCATGGGGGCAGATCCCTCATGAATAGCTTTGTACTGTCCTGAGGTAATGAGTGAGTTCTCGCTCTATTTGGTCATGCAAGAGCTGTTTATTCAAAAGAACACAGTATCCCTTCCCTCTCTCTATCTCACTTTCTCCTCTCTCCCCATGACACACCAGTTCCCCATCCCCTTCTCCCATGATGGAAGCTTCCTAAAGCCCTCAAGAGGAGCAAATGCTGGCACCATGTGTTTTGCATAGCCTGCGGAACCATGAGCCAAACAAACTTCCATTTAGCAATTTGTTAAAATACGTGGTCAACAGACCTGCCTTCTATGTCACACCTATATAAAATCACCTATATGTTAGTGATTGAAAAGCGTCTGTTCCAACTCTACTTTAATATGGTCTCGCCCAAGGGTGAGCTACATACCTACTGTCCCCCATAAAGACAAACTACAAACACCAAAAGCTGTTTGGGCCCCTCCTCATTTGTTCCTCATCTCCTGCTTCAGTACAGTTCATCTTTTTATCCTGATTCTTGGCCTCATCTTCATTTTTTTTAAACTTGCTTTTCCCACTTTAGATCTGGCATTTATATCTGATCTCTTTGGCTCCTGGCTTATGACTCTGACATGGATTCCTCAACCAATTATCCCTATTTACCCTGGTGGACATAACTAAGACCCTCTAAGTGTAACCCCCAACTCCAACCATTCATCTAGATTTAACCTTCTCATGGAGGTTTCAGCACCCACAGAAAAATGTGTAAGCTCCACAAATACGCCCATTTCGAAAAGTTTTCTCATCCTTAGCGATCTTAATCCAGTGAAAATCACAGATGCTAAAGATTCTTTCCAGTCTTCCAGTTACTATTCTTAATCTTAAAAAGCACACAGGATACAGATAAGAATTAAAGTGAGTAATGACAGAGTCATGATGGCACAAAGAGTATGTGATGACACAGGTAGGCTGAAGGCCCATCACAGCTGCTGAGCCCACTGCTGTTTACTGGGACCAGTGACTCTCAACAGGCAGGTACTGTCCCATAGCCATAAAGGAGTTCTAAAATGCTGTACGGTTGGAGGCAGTATTTTTGGCTGTCAGTGATTGAAAGGTGCTGTTGAATTTGGTGGGTACAAGCCATAGTGCAATGCATTGGGCAGTCCAGATAAATGAAGAATTGTGCCATATTCCACAGAATCTGTGAATAATGTGCCTGACATTAAATAGGTGAAAAACTTCATTTATCATTATCTAAGCCTAGAATCAACCTCCTCATGACAAAAACACATGAAGTACTTTTTACACAATTTTAATCATGCCAAATTTTCCTAAGAATGCTACTACCATGCAAATTAGGGGAATTATTTTACTTTGTGTTCTTCAGAATTTTACAAAGAAAATATCACCATTTCACATAAATATATCATAGACAGCAATGTTGTCTGTGGAAATTGAATCACTAATACAGCGTGTATGCCGATCTACATCTGTGGTCATTTTGTTTGTAGTGATTCTTTGTAAACGCAATCATACCATTAGTCTGTTATATCGTTTAATACAATCGTCCCTAATTGTTTACATATTAAAGTGGCATTATTTATTATGAATCACTTTCCTTGTATTTATCGTTTCTTTTAGTTAAGATATTTTATCGATTGGTTTGCAAAATCATGTATTATCATTTAAGGATAGCAAAAGGGATATTGCAAATTATTATTATTTTTATTATACTTTAAGTTTTAGGGTACATGTGCACAACGTGCAGGTTAGTTACATATATATACATGTGCCATGTTCATGTGCTACACCCATCAACTCGTCATTTAACATTAGGTATATCTCCTAATGCTGTCCCTCCCCCCTCCCCCCAACCCACGACAGTCCCTGGTGTGTGATGTTCCCCTTCCTGTGTCCATGTGTTCTCCTTGTTCAATTTCCCCCTATGAGTGAGAACATGAGGTGTTTGGTTTTTGGTCTTGCAATAGTTTGCTGAGAATGATGGTTTCCAGTTTCATCCATGTCCCTACAAAGGACACGAACTCATCCTCTTTTATGGCTGCATAGTATTCCATGGTGTATATGTGCCACATTTTCTTAATCCAGTCTATAATTGTTGGATATTTGGGTTGGTTCCAAGTCTTTGCTATTGTGAATAGTGCCGCAATAAACATACGTGTCCATGTGTCTTTATAGCAGCATGATTTATAATCCTTTGGGTATATACCCAGTAATGGGATTGCTGGGTCAAATGGTATTTCCGGTTCTAGATCCTTGAGGAATCGCCACACTGACTTCCACAATGGTTGAACTAGCTTACAGTCCTACCAACAGTGTAAAAGTGTTCCCATATCTCCACATCCTCTCTAGCACCTGTTGTTTCCTGACTTTTTAATGATGGCCATTCTAACTGGTGTGAGATGGTATCTCAGGTTTTGATTTCCATTTCTCTGATGGCCAGTGATGATGAGCGTTTTTTCATGTGTCTTTTGGCTGCATAAATGTCTCCTTTTGAGAAGTGTCTGTTCATATCCTTTGCCCACTTTTTGATGGGGCTGTTTGTTTTTTTCTTGTAAATTTGTTTGAGTTCATTGTAGATTCTGGATATTAGCCCTTTGTCAGATAGTAGATTGCAAAAATTTTCTCCCATTCTGTAGGTTGCCTGTTCACTCTGATGGTAGTTTCTTTTGCTGTGCAGAAGCTCTTTAGTTTAATTAGATCCCATTTGTCAATTCTGGCTTTTGTTGCCATTGCTTTTGTGTTTTAGACACAAAGTCCTTGCCCATGGCTATGTCCTGAATGGTATTGCCTAGGTTTTCTTCTAGGGTTTTTATGGTTTTAGGTCTAATATTTAAGTCTTTAATCCATCTTGAATTAATTTTTGTATAAGGTGTAAGGAAGGGATCCAGTTTCAGCTTTCTATATATGGCTAGCCAGTTTTCCCAGCACCATTTATTAAATAGGGAATCCTTTCCCCATTTCTTGTTTTTTTCAGGTTTGTCAAAGATCAGATGGTTGTAGATATGCAGCATTATTTCTGAGGGCTCTGTTCAGTTCCATTGATCTATCTCTCTGTTGTGGTACCAGTACCATGCTGTTTTGGTTACTGTAGCCTTGTAGTATAGTTTGAAGTCAGGTAGTGTGATACCTCCAGCTTTGTTCTTTTGGCTTAGGATTGACTTGGCGATGCGGGCTCTTTTTTGGTTCCATATGAACTTTAAAGTAGTATTTTCCAATTCGGTGAAGAAAGTCATTGGTAGCTTGATGGGGATGGCATTGAATCTATAAATTACCTTGGGCAGTATGGCCATTTTCATGATATTGATTCTTCCTACCCATGTGCATGGAATGTTCTTCCATTTGTTTGTATCCTCTTTTATTTCATTGAGCAGTGGTTTGTAGTTCTCCTTGAAGAGGTCCTTCACATCCCTTGTAAGTTGGATTCCTAGGTATTTTATTCTCTTTGAAGCAATTGTGAATGGAAGTTCACTCATGATTTGGCTCTCTGTTTGTCTGTTATTGGTGTATAAGAATGCTTGTGATTTTTGCACATTGATTTTGTATCCTGTGACTTTGCTGAAGTTGCCTATCAGCTTAAGGAGATTTTGGGCTGAGACAATGGGGTTTTCTAGATATACAATCATGTCATCTGCAAACAGGGACAATTTGACTTCCTCTTTTCCTAGTTGAATACCCTTTATTTCCTTCTCCTGCCTGATTGCCCTGGCCAGAACGTCCAACACTATGTTGAATAAGAGTGGTGAGAGGGGACATCCCTGTCTTGTGCCCGTTTTCAAAGAGAATGCTTCCAGTTTTTGCCCATTCAGTATGATATTGGCTGTGGGTTTGTCATAGATAGCTCTTATTATTTTGAGATACATCCCATCAATACCTAATTTATTGAGAGTTTTTAGCATGAAGGGTTGTTGAATTTTGTCAAAGGCCTTTTCTGCATCTATTGAGATAATCATAAGGTTTTTGTCATTGGTTCTGTTTATATGCTGGATTACATTTATTGATTTGCGTATGTTCAACCAGCCTTGCATCCCAGGGATGAAGCCCACCTGATCATGGTGTATAAGCTTTTCGATGTGCTGCTGGATTCGGTTTGCCAGTATTTTACTGAGGATTTTTGCATTGATGTTATCAGGGATATTGGTCAAAATTCTCTTTTTTTGTTGTGTCTCTGCCAGGCTTTGGTATCAGGATGATGCTGGCCTCATAAAATGAATTAGGGAGGATTCCCTCTTTTTCTGTTGATTGGAATAGTTACAGAAGGAATGGTACCAGCTCCTTCTTGTACCTCTGGTAGAATTCAGCTGTGAATCCATCTGGTCCTTGACTTTTTTTGGTTGGTAAGCTATTAATTATTGCCTCAATTTCAAAGACTGTTATTGGTCTATTCAGAGATTCAACTTCTTCCTGGTTTAGTCTTGGGAGGGTGTATGTCTTGAGGAATTTATCCATTTCTTCTAGATTTTCTAGTTTATTTGCATAGAGGTGTTTATAGTATTCTCTGATGGTAGTTTGTATTTCTGTGGGATTGGTGGTGATATCCCCTTTATCATTTTTTATTGCGTCTATTTGATTCTTCTCTCTTTTCTTCTTTGTTAATCGTGCTAGTGCTCTATTTTGTTGATCTTTTCAAAAAACCAGCTCCTGGATTCACTGATTTTTTGTGTCTCTATTTCCTTCAGTTCTGCTCTGATCTTAGTTATTTCTTGCCTTCTGCTAGCTTTTGAATGTGTTTGCTCTTGCTTCTCTAGTTCTTTTAATTGTGATGTTAGGGTGTCAATTTTAGATATCTCCTGCTTTCTCTTGTGGGCATTTAGTGCTATAAATTTCCCTCTACACACTGCTTTGAATGTGTCCCAGAGATTCTGGCATGTTGTGTCTGTTCTCATTGGTTTCAAAGAACATCTTTATTTCTGCCTTCATTTTGTTATGTACCCAGTAGTCATTCAGGAGCAGGTTGTTCAGTTTCCATGTAGTTGAGAGGTTTTGAGTGAGTTTCTTAATCCTGAGTTCTAGTTTGATTGCACTGTGGTCTGAGAGACAGTTTGTTATAATTTCTATTCTTTCACATTTGCTGAGGAGTGCTTTATTTCCAACTATGTGGTCAATTTTGGAATAAGTGCAATGTGGTGCTGAGAAGAATGTATATTCTGTTGATTTGGGGTGGAGAGTTCTGTAGATGTCTATTAAGTCCGCTTGGTACAGAGCTGAGTTCAATTCCTGGATATCCTTGTTAACTTTCTGTCTCGTTGATCTGTCTAATGTTGATAGTGGGGTGTTGAAGTCCCCCTTTATTATTGTGTGGGAGTCTAAGTCTCTTTGTAGGTCTCTAAGGACTTGCTTTATAAATCTGGGTGCTCCTGTATTTGGTGCATATATATTTAGGATAGTTAGCTCTTCTTGTTGAATTGATCCCTTTACCATTATGTAATGGCCTTCTTTGTCTCTTTTGATCTTTGTTGGTTTAAAGTCTGTCTTATCAGAGACTAGGATTGCAACCCCTGCCTTTTTTTGTTTTCCATTTGATTGATAGATCTTCCTCCATCCCTTTATTTTCAGCCTTTGTGTGTCTCTGCACGTGAGATGGGTTTCCTAAATACAGCACACTGATGGGTCTTGACTCTTTATCCAATTTGCCAGTCTGTGTCTTTTAATTGGAGCATTTAGATCATTTACATTTAAGGTTAATATTGTCATGTGTGAATTTGATCCTGTCATTATGATGTTAGCTGGGTATTTTGCTCATTAGTTGACGCAGTGTCTTCCTAGCCTCGATGGTCTTTACAATTTGGCATGTTTTTGCAGTGGCTGGTACCAGTTGTTCCTTTCTATGTTTAGTGCTTCCTTCAGGGGCTCTTTTAGGGCAGGCCTGGTGGTGACAAAATCTCTCAGCATTTGGTTGTCTGTAAAGTATTTTATTTCTCCTTCGCTTATGAAGCTTAGTTTGGCTGGATATGAAATTCTGGGTTGAAAATTCTTTTCTTTAAGAATGTTGAATATCAGCCCCCACTCTTCTGGCTTGTAGAGTTTCTGCTGAGAGATCAGCTGTTAGTCTGATGGGCTTCCCTTTGTGGGTAACCTGACCTTTCTCTCTGGCTGCCCTTAACATTTTTTCCTTCATTTCAACTTTGGTGAATCTGACAATTACGTGTCTTGGAGTTGCTCTTCTCGAGGAGTATCTTTGTGGCATTCTGTGTATTTCCTGAATTTGAATGTTGGCCTGCCTTGCTAGATTAGGGAAGTTCTCCTGGATAATATCCTGCAGAGTGTTTTCCACCTTGGTTCAATTCTCCCCATCACTTTCAGGTACACCAATCAGACATAGAGTTGGTCTTTTCACATAGTCCCATATTTCTTGGAGGCTTTGTTTCTTTTTATTCTTTTTTCTCTAAACTTCTCTTCTTGCTTCATTTCATTCATTTGATCTTCAATCACTGATACCCTTTCTTCCAGTTGATCGAATCGGCTACTGAGGCTTGTGCATTCGTCACGTAGTTCTCGTCCCTTGGTTTTCAGTTCCATCAGGTCCTTTAAGGACTTCTCTGCATTGATTATTCTAATTAGCCATTCAGCTAATTTTTTTCCAAGGTTTTAAACTTCTTTGCCATGAGTTCGAACTTCCTCCTTTAGCTCAGAATAGTTCGATCGTCTGAAGCCTTCTTCTCTCAACTCGTCAAAGTCATTCTCCGTCCAGCTTTGTTCCGTTGCTGGTGAGGAGCTGCGTTCCTTTGGAGGAGGAGAGGTGCTCTGATTTTTAGAGTTTCCAGTTTTTCTGCTCTGTTTTTTCCCCATCTTTGTGGTTTTATCTACTTTTGGTCTTTGATGATGGTGACGTACAGATGGGGTTTTGGTGTGGATGTCCTTTCTGTTTGTTAGTTTTCCTTCTAACAGTCAGGACCCTCAGCTGCAGGTCTGTTGGTGTTTGCTGGAGGTACACACCAGACCCTGTTTGCCTGGGTATCAGCAGTGGAGGCTGCAGAACAGCGGATATTGATGAACAGCAGATGTTGCTGCCTGATCGTTCCTCTGGAAGTTTTCGCTCAGAGGAGTACCCGGACATGTGAGGTGTCAGTCTGCCCCTACTGGGGGGTGCCTCCGAGTTAGGCTACTTGGGGGTCAGGGACCCACTTGAGGAGGCAGTCTGTCCATTTTCAGATGTCCAGCTGCGTGCTGGGAGAGCCACTACTCTCTTCAAGGCTGTCAGACAGGGACATTTAAGTCTGCAGAGGATTCTGCTGCCTTTTGTTTGGTTGTGCCCTGCCCTCAGAGGGGGAGTCTACAGAGGCAGGCAGGCCTCCTTGAGCTGCGGTGGGCTCCACCCAGTTGGAGCTTCCTGGCCACTTTGTTTACCTACTCAAGCCTTGGCAATTGCGGGCGCCCCTCCCCAAGCCTCCCTGCTGCCTTGCAGTTTGATCTCAGACTGATGTGCTAGCAATGAGCGAGGCTCCGTGGGCGTAGGACCCTCAGAGCCAGGCACAGGATATAATCTCCTGGTGTGCCGTTTGCTAAGACCATTGGAAAAGCACAGTATTAGGGTGGGAGTGACCTGATTTTCCAGGTGCCATCTGTCACCCCTTTCTTTGACTAGGAAAGGGAATTCCCTGACCCCTTGTGCTTCCTGGGCGAGGCAATGCCTCGCCCTGCTTGGGCTCACTTTCGGTGCACTGCACCCACTGTCCTGCACCCACTTTCCGACACTCCCCAGTGAGATGAACCTGGTACCTCAGTTAGAAATGCAGAAATCACCCGTCTTCTGCGTCGCTCACGCTGGGAGCTGTAGACTGGAGCTATTCCTGTTTGGCCATCTTGGCTGCACCCCCCCTGCAAATTATTTTTTATAAAAGGGGCATTGGGGCTGGTATGGTTGATAACCACTGATTTTGTCTGTCTCACAGTTCCAAAATCAGTCCTACTTTCTCACATCTCAATTGCCATTTCTCTACCAACAAATAAAACCAAATAAAGTCAAGCTAAAGATGGCAAATAATATTTTCTAAATAGGAAAAGAGATTTTAGGAAATTATTGGTTAAATCATCAAAGATTTATTTTTTTTTCTAAAAGTGTTGCTAAACTCAAGCAGTCTCTCTGCAGTGTGGAGTTGGGGACAGATACCCAAGGGGGTGGACAGGCTCAGAATTCATCAGGAAGTCAGTTCTGAAGGTGATGTACTGGTGAAAAAAATTGTTTTGAAAAACTTTTAAGATGTCAGAATCTGCACTCAGATTGTTTCATGGGTCCTTGGAAGTTTGTTTTCTTCGTGTCTGTTATGTTCATGACAGAATCAAGGACGGTAGCAAGGACCCACAGAAATCAGCTTCCCAATCTAAACTGAGCTCATGTCACAGACCCCAGCTGTGGGGTTTGAGTTGAGAAAGCAAACTGGAGAAGAGTTCTATTCGACATAATCACCTACTCCATTTCTTTGGGAGAATATACCACACTGTGGACAAAATAGCAAATCTATTTTGAAGCATATTTATTAAAATGTGTCTATATTAGGAAAGATATGTCTTTTAGTATAACTATAGAACTAAAAATTTTAATCTCCTATAAATGCTTTCTCACCAATAAGAACTAAAGAGACAAGAAAAGTTTATTAGCCATTTTCCTCCAAAAGAACAGCATAGTGAGGATGAGATTTACATTACCAAGCTATTGGCTCAATTTCCCATTTCTTCTATTTGTTATAATTGTCCTCTGAACAGAGAGGAATGTTTCAATTTTTGATGAACATTTAAAAATATCAGTTTTATATTAATGCTTTGTGAAGTTTGTATATATTAGCCAATTAAAACTCAATATAATCATTATCTGGAAGTAGCTTTGGGAATAATCATTAATTAAGTAAATTAGTTATTTCATTTTAATGAAGAGAAGAAAAATATTTTCCAAGGGAATACTCCTTTAATTAATAGATTTGTTCTCCCAGTTGTAAGACATTAGCATTATTTTGCCTCTGCTCAATAGCGAGACATCACTTTTATGATTAAGAGAAGAAAATTATGACTAACCCTCAACAACAGAAATATTGCCTGGAAAAATGAGGATTTATCTCATTAAGGCTTTCAAAATTACTTCTGAGATGGTGATTTATTATTTCACATTCCAGGAAAAGAAGAGACAACTGCAGCTATAGTTAGCAAGTATATTAGCACACCTACATTCCAGAATGTCTTTCAGACTAAGTATTTATTCAAACATTTGTCATGTGAACACACTTAAGGGTAGGAGGTTAGAAAAGGAATGTACCAGTCATAAGCATTTTAATATGCAACATTTCTTATATTCATTTTTTCATGTAGCAATTTATAAAAGCATCTCTGAAACATCTTTTTAAAGATATTCTCCCTTGAGTTGTCTAGGACAAAAACTAGTAGACAGTCATTGTTCTGGTACAAAGGGTATCTATTTTCTATATCTTATATGCATATGTTATTCTCATAGGCAGCCTTGACTCATTTAATATTTTTAACTGGAAGGAAGGAACTCCTATTACTTGGAAAACAGAATGCCCAGCCCACCTTGCCTCCAGCAAATACTCCCTGTACTCACTTCATGGAGATGTAAAAATCCAGTGTGCTAGGTCACTTATGGAAGTAATAATGTATATTCCTGGGGCTGAGTACAGGCTGTGTAACTTATTCTACATACTGGTACTCAATATAGCTTACTTATTTACAATATATAAGAACATAGGACCCAAAATCAGTTACTAGATTTGGATCCTTTATTTACTAGATTTGTGAGCACGACCAAGTTACATAAACTCTCTCAAATCTGTTATCCAAGTATAGCACAAAGTATGAAATAGCAAGCACTCAGTAAATGCTATCTCTTATTACTGTTGTTGGTGCTGTTACATATGTACGTCAGGCAAACAGAAATTAAAATTACATTAAAGAAGAGATTCATGAACTTTCACAAAACATTATGTAACCCATTTGTAACCCTCCCTGCTTCAGGAGTTGCCTTTCTTTGGTGCATTCGGCTAGTGGGAGGCTGCCTTTTGTCCTTTCCTAAGCCATCCCCTTAGCACCCTTTGTGTGCTTCTCTCAGCTTCCCTTGCTTCACAGAGACTACTGGCCTTCCAGAATCAGTATTGATGCCACAACCTTGGCAAGACTAAACATTCCTTAACTTCTCATTACTTAACTGTCCACAGTGCTAATTCACAATGCTACAGAAGTATACCAGAAACTATATGTATTATTGTACATGACTGTTACTCTTGGTGACTTTTTCAATGATCACAGCAACAGTCAGGATCCTGCTCACTTTTTAGCAGTCTCCTGTGTAAATCAATTACCAAATGACCAATGGGACACTTGTGTCTTAATGATGTGTATGATTCGGGGAGCGTGACAGAACCCTAGGGGAGATAGGGACTTTGAGGAAGAACCAAGGTCAAGTCTATCAATCTGGTGGAATGGGGACCCCGAGTCATGAGTGAAGTAGTTACTAAAGAAGAAAAAAAAGCAGTATTTTTTGTTCATCTGAATGTGTAGCATGAAAGTGTGTGAATATGCCAAATATTAAAAGTAGTTTTTTCAGCCAGGCACAGTGGCTCACACCTGTAATCCCAGCACTTTGGGAGGCCAAGGCAGGCGGATTACCTGAGGTCAGGAGTTCGAGATCAGCCTGGCCAACATGGTGAAACCCCATCTCTACTAAAAATACAAAAATTAGCCAGTAATGGTGGCACATGCCTGTAATCCCAGCAAGTCAGGAGGCTGAAGCAGGAGAATTGCTTGAGCCAGGGAGAGGGAGGTTTCAGTGAGCCGAGATCATGCCACTGCACTCTGGCCTGGCCAACAGAGCAAGACTCTGTTTCAAAAAAAAAAAATTAGTTACTTACAAAGTGTTAAAAAAGAAAAAAAAGAAAAGAAAGAAAGAAGTATATCAGAAGTATACCAGAAAGGCGGAGGCTAAATTAAAGAAATGAGAACACTGGAGAGAAACTAAAAGTCCCATGGTAAAAGAATGCCTACAGTCCATGGAAAAACAAAGTCTCTGGTGTTTTGTGTGTGTGTGTGTGTGTGTGTGTGTGTGTATGTGTGTGTTTGCCACAGATTACCCCCTTATAGGGACAGCCCAATTGCTCTCCTTGCTTCTCTGACTTGACAGCTGCCTTTCTTTCTTCTCCTAGAAGTATCTCTTTTGTTACAGAGCCAGTGTCCACCACACTCTAAAGAAACATCACCCCTCCCTGCCCAAAGGGGTTGTCTCTTCTGAGGATTAATCTCTTGTCTCTTACCATGTCTTACATAGGATACAATGTACTATGATGCTTTTCCCAAAGACTGACTCATTCAAGTTAGAATTACACCTTCAGGGATGGCTAGTTATACCCAACAGAGAGCATAGGTTGGGCTCCACTTTCCCAAGTCCTAGTGTCTTCCAAGATTTCTCTACTACTGTTAGAAGATAATCTCATTCTTCAAAGATAACCAGTAAGGAACAATTCTTTAAACACACACACACACACACACACACACAATGTTCGAGGAGTGTGGGGGAAGAAAAGAAAAAAAAATCAGGGTCAGTTAAGATTGAAGAAAGCAATTTCCTAAAATCAAAACAAAGTACAAAGTCTATAACCCACAAAGATGACAGCCCATTACATTACTGTGCATAGCAGCATCAGTCCCCTTTTGTCATCTATTTGAGACACCTGAATTACAACCTGGGGCCACTCATCCTGTAGAGATTTCAACACTTCAATTGTCTGCCCATCTTAGCCAGTGAGGTCCCGGGAGCCAAGGACCTGTGCATACGGCTGCAGTTGCTCCTCCACCAGGAGCCAAAAGAAGTCTTAATATACAGAAAGACTTTTGATGTTGTGGCCAAATTATTAAATTACCTTATTAGGTGTAGTGAATTTAGTTGATTCTTTTAGATTTTCTAGGTATAAATAATAGCACTGTAAATTATGATAGCTCAAATATCATATGCTTCTTACCTAATATTTATGCTTCAACTTTTATGGCCAAATCATTCTTAGAGGGAGAAATCTTATACACTCTTTAACGATTGATGTTGTTAGAGAAATATAAGTTTAAATATTAGTCAAACGTATTTGTTGCTTAAAAGCAACTACCAGTCTTTATATACTATACCATGGAATACTACACAGCCATGAAAGAGTGAAATCATGTTCTTTGCAGCAACATGGATGGATCTAGAGGCCATTATCCTATGCAAATTAATACAAGAATAGGAAACCAAATACTGCATTTTCCCACTTACAAGTGAGAGCTAAACATTGAGTACATATGGACATAAAGATGGGAACAATAGACACCAGAGACTACTAGAGGCGGGTGAAGAGGAGAGGGGCAAAGGCCGAATTAACTACCTGCTGGGTACTAACTTCCTGGGTAACAGGATCATTTGCAGCCCAAACCTCAGCATCACACAATATTTCCATGTAACCAACCTGCACATGTGCCCCCTGAATCTAAAATAAAAGTTGAAATTATTGTTTTAAAAAAAGAAAGAAACCACTAGTGTAATAGAAGTAGAATGTAGCTTTTTAAATCAACAAAATAAAATGAAATAAAATAATGTATTCAATCAAGAAAAAGGACAAGAAAAGAAGAATATGGCAAAGAAATCAAGTAATAATAAAAAGAAAATAGGACTTCTGCTCTGGACTTGACAGAGCAATTACTACAAGTATAATTGCTATTCATGCTGTCAACAACTATAAAGCTAGACAAAATATATGAGGTAACTGTTTTTTGGTTTTTTGGTTTGTTTTTGAGACAGGATCTCTCTCTGTGGTCCAGGCTAGAGTGCAGTGACACGATCACAGCTCACTGCAGCCTCGACCTCCCAGGCTCAAGCAATCCTCCCACCTAAACCTCCCGAGAAGCTAGGATTACAGGCGCATGCCACCACACTCAGCTAATTTATGTATTTTTTGTAGAGATGGGGTTTTGCCCTATTTCCCAGGCTGGTCTCTAACTCCTGGTCTCAAGCAATCTACCTGCCTTGGGAAGTAAGTAAACAGTAGCAGTGCATGACTATAATTCTTCAGCAAAGGATAACACACTAAGTAAGCCTCATGGTTGTCCTGGATTTCTGCCTGGAGGTACTTTTCTGCTTTGGCTTGGACAGGGAGACCCCAAAAGGAGTGGAAAGAGTTAAGGAGGCCAAGATTGGAGCTCCTGCTTACTGAAGGGGGTTGGAATTTTGAGGGAAGCTACCTGAACTATATTGATGGAGGACAGGCAAAAGTTTGCAGCGAGATCTAACGTGGGATATTGGGATTGGCTGAATATGCACAAAATGAGACTTTGGGAAACTTAGCAGAGATTGTCTACTACAGGGGTGAGAAATGAATAATGATACCAGAGATGAAGTAGGGCTAAAATGTTGGGATTCTGGCTCAGCTAGAATCTATATATATATATATATATATATATATATATTATATATATATATATTATATATATATATATATATAATATATATATATGAGAGAGAGAGAGAGAGAGTCTCGTTCCATCACCCAGGCTGGACTGCAGAGGCAATCATGGCTCAATGCAGCCTTGAACTCCTGGACTTAACTGATCCCACCTTGGCCTCCCAAAGTGCTGGGATTACTAGTGTGAGCCACTAATATGGTTTGGCTGTGTCCTCACCCAAATCTCATCTTGAATTGTGGTTCCCATAATCCCCACGTGTCATAGGAGGGACCTGATGGGAGGTAATTGAATCATGAAGGCAGTTATCCTCATGCTGCTGTTCTCATGATACTGAGTTCTCATGAGATCTTATGGTTTAATAAGGAATTTTTCCCCTTTGCTCAGCACTTCCCTCTCCTGCTGCCAAGTAAAAAAGGACACGTTTGCTTCCCCTCTGCCATGATTGTAAGTTTCCTGAGTTCTCCCCAGTCATGTGAACTGTGAGTCAATTAAACCTCTTTCCTTTATAAATTACCCAGTCTTGGGCAGTTCTTCACAGCAGTGTGAGAACAAACTAATACAGTAAATTGGTACTGCAGAGAGCAAGGTGCTGCTATAAGGATAACTGAAAATGTGGAAGCAGCTTTGGAACTGGGGAACGGGCAGAAGTTGGAAGCATTTGGAGGGCTCAGAAGAAGACAAGAAAATGTGGGAATGTTTGGAACTTCCTAGAGACTTGTTGAATGGCTTTAACCAAAATGCTGATAGTGATATGGACAATGATGTCCAGGCTGAGGTGGTCTCAAATGGAGATGAGAAACTTGTTGGGAACTGGAGTACAGGTCACTCTTGCTATATTTTAGCAAAGAGACTGGCAGCATTTTCTCCCTGCCCTAGAGACCTGTGGAACTTTGAACTTGAGAGAGATGATTTAGGGTATCTGGTGGAAGAAATTTCGAAGCACAAAGTGTTCAAGATGTGACTTGGGTGTTGTTAAAAGCATTCAGTTTTATATATTCACAACGGTATGGTTTGGAATTTGAACTTATGTTTAAAAGAGAAGCAGAGCATAAAAGTTCAGAAAATGTGCAGCCTGATGATATAATAGAAAAGAAAAACCCACTTTCTGAGGAAAAATTCAACTGGCTGCAGAAATTTACATAAGTAACAAGGGGCCAAATGTTAATCACCAAGGCAATGAGGAAAATGTCTCCAGGGCATGTTAGAGGTCTTCATGGCAGCCCCTCCCATCACAGACCTTGAGGCCTAGGAGGAAAAAAATGATTTCATGGGATGGGCCCAAGGCCTTGCTGCTTTGTGCATTCTCAGGACTTGGTGCCCTGTGTCCTAGGTGTGGCTAAAAGGGGCCAACGTAAAGCTCAGGCCGTTGCTTCAGAGGGTGCAAGCCCCAAGCCTTGGCAGCTTACATGTGGTGTTGGGTTTGCAGGTGCACAGAAGTTAAGAATTGAGGTTTGGAAATCTCTGCCTAGATTTCAAAGGATGTATGGAAATGCCTGGATGTCAAGGCAGAAGTTTGCTATTGGGGAAGAGCCCTCATGGAGAACCTCTGCTAGGGCAGTGCGGAAGGGAAATGTGGAGTCAGAGTCCCAACACAGAGTCCCCACTGGGGCATTGCCTAGTGGAGCTGTGAGAAGAGGGCTGCCATCCTCCAGACTCCAGAATGGTAAATCCACTGTCAGCTTGCACCATGCACCTGGAAAAGTCATAGATACTCAATGCGAGCCCATGAATGCAGCTGGGAGGGGGGCTGCACCCTGCAAAGCCGCAGGGCCAAAGCTGCCAAAGGCTGTGGGAGGTCACCCTTTGCATCAGTGTGACCTGAATGTGAAACATGGAGTCAAAGATCATTTTGGAACTTTAAGATTTGACTGCCCCACTGGATTTTGGACTTGGACAGGGCCTGTAGCTCCTTCGTTTTTGCTGATTTCTCCCATTTGGGATGGGAACATTGATACAATGCTGTACTCCCATTCTATCTATGAAGTAACTAACTTGCTTTTGATTTTACAGGCTCATTGGTGGAAGGGACTTGCCTTGTCTCAGATGAGACTTTGGATTTGGACTTTTGAGTTAATGCTGAAATAAGTCAACCCTTCGGGGGACTGTTGGGAAGGCATGATTGTGTTTTAAAATGTGAGGATATAAGATTTGGGAGGGGCCAGGGGCAGAATGATATGATTTGGCAGTGTCCCCACCCAAATCTCATCTTGAATTGTAGTTTCCATTATCCCCAAGTGTCATGGGAGGGACCTGGTGGGAGGTAATTGAATCACAGGAACTCCCATGCTGCTGTTCTTGTAATAGTGAATGAGTTCTCATGTGATCTGATGGTTTTAAAATGGGTTTGTCCCTCTTTGCTTGGCACTTCTCTCTCCTGCTGCCATGTGAATAAGTATGTGTTTGTTTGCCCTTCTGCCATGATTGACCTTCTGCCATGATTTCTGAGGCCTCCCCAGCCACGTGGAACTGTGAGTCAATTAAATCTCTTTCCTTTATAAATTATCCAGTCGTGGGCAGTTCTTCATAGCAGTGTGAGAACAGACTAATACAGCTACTATGCCCAGCCTAAAATAATATTTTATTGAACTCAGATGTCTACAGGTATAGCTATAATCTGAGCAAATTGTGCAATCAGTTGAGACATTGTTGACTGAAAAATTAGGACATTTCCTAAAGCAAAGGACTGGAGAAAGACCTTTTTGTGAAATATTTCTTGGGTAATCAACTTTTAACAGTCCTTTCTGATGTGCAATTACAATTTATTTTTATATGAAGGAACAATAATCTGTATAAAGCAAGTTTTCTGTTGCTTGTATTGAAATGCCATTACATCAGTGACAGCTGTCTTGAGTATAACAATTGCCCTGGATGAATGGTCAATTCATGGTTAATGTTTTCCTGAAAAGAGCTGTTAAGAAGAAAAATGGTGAAGTCAGGTAAGTACAAATATACAGATTCACATATCCTATCTGACTGACTAACTGGAAATTTGAAAGTATTTAAAGTCAGGCCAATATTACTAGGTTTAGAAAGAAAGTAAGAAAGAAAAGAAAAAAAATGTATATTCTGTTGATTTGGGGTGGAGAGTTCTGTAGATGTCTATTAGGTCCACTTTGTGCAGAGCTGAGTTCAATTCCTGGATATCCTTGTTAACTTTCTGTCTCATTGATCTGTCTAATGTTGACAGTGGGTTGTTAAAATCTCCCATTATTATTGTGTGGGAGTTTAAGTCCCTTTGTAGGTCACTCAGGACTTGCTTTATGAATCTGGGTGCTCCTGTGTTGGGTGCATATATATTTAGGATAGTTAGCTCTTCTTGTTGAATTGATCCCTTTACCATTATGAAATGGCCTTCTTTGTCTCTTTTGATCTTTGTCGGTTTAAAGTCTATTTTATCAGAGACTAGGATTGCAACCTCTGCCTTTTTTTGTTTTCCATTTGCTTGATAGATCTTCCTCCATCCCAGACACTTCTCAAAAGAAGACATTTATGCAGCCAAAAAACACATGAAAAAATGCTCATCATCACTGGCCATCAGAGAAATGCAAATCAAAACCACAATGAGATATCATCTCACACCAGTTAGAATGGCCATCATTAAAAAGTCAGGAAACAACAGGTGCTGGAGAGGATGTGGAGAAATAGGAACACTTACACTGTTGGTGGGACTGTAAACTAGTTCAACCATTGTGGAAGTCAGTGTGGCCATTCCTCAGGGATCTAGAACTAGAAATACCATTTGACCCAGCCATCCCATTACTGGGTATATAACCAAAGGACTATAAATCATGCTGCTATAAAGACACATGCACACGTATGTTTGTTGCGGCACTATTCACAATAGCAAAGACTTGGAACCAACCCAAATGTCCAACAATTATAGACTGGATTAAGAAAATGTGGCACATATACACCATGGAATACTATGCAGCCATAAAAAATGATGAGTTCATGTCCTTTGTAAGGACATGGATGAAACTGGAAACCATCATTCTCAGTAAACTATCGCAAGGACAAAAAACCAAACACCGCATGTTCTCACTCATAGGTAGGAATTGAACAATGAGAACTCATGGACACAGGAAAGGGAACATCACACTCCGGAGACTGTTGTGGGTTGGGGGGAGGGGGGGCAGGACAGCATTAGGAGATATACCTAATGCTAAATGATGAGTTAATGGGTGCAGCAAACCAACACGGCACATGGATACATATGTAACAAACCTGCACATTGTGCACATGTACCCTAAAACCTAAAGTATAAAAAAAAAAAAAGAAAAGAAAAAAGGAAGGAAGGAAGGCACAGAAAGACTTAGCCACCAAATGAATTGAGCATGAGGTCAGTCTTTCCTGACCCGCTTTTTCTTAGCGCACTGTTTTGTGAATCAATGCCCATTAGGTTTGAGGTTATTACATAAAGCAGTAACAGAATACATCATGTTTCTACATGCTCAGAAATGCAGACATTAATAACAAGAAATATTTTGGGGCTCATTTATGTTTTGCAAGTTACATTATGTTGAAGAAAATATTCCCTAGTTTTCATTTTAGTTTAGAGTTTGCTTCACTGCTTGCTAATATCTGGATTGGAAAAAAAAACTTTAAGAAACCATATATTTTGCAAAGGTAAATTAAGCTGATTTCATCAGCATAAATAATTGCTAATGTAGCTGAAAAATTGAATATCTGGAAATGTCTTTTAGGATTATGATTCTATAAATCTACTGCATGTTAGAGTATGTTTATTCATGTATTTTGTATACAACAAATATTTCCTGAAAAACTTTTATGTCTGGGAACTGTGCTAGGCATGTGAAACTTGAAAGGAAAAAAAATAGACAAGACTATTGCCTTTGGGAGATAGAATAAAAATAAACAAATTATGTATATGTATAGATAAGTGTTTTAGAGGAAACTAATGGAGAACTCAGCAGAGAATAATCAGGAAGGAGAGAATCTGTTTTAGATGAGAAAGTCAAAAAAATGAAGTTTAAGGTTTGAAGTATGAGAAGGAGCCCATGGGGAGTAAGAGTTCACTGAACTCAGAGGAGATTGAATAGAGAGAAGGTCAGAAAAGTAGGAGTGGGTAAGGGTCGGATCATGCATTCTCATAAATTAGATACTTTTATGTCTATGTTTTTATATCATGAAGACCTTTGAATATCAAATAAAAGTTACAGACTTTCATCCCCCCAAAAAATTATATATTAAAAACTTAACGTGAAACTTTGCATACCACAGAGTAACATTCAGGTGATTTGTCCTTGGCACAAAAGACCTGGCCCACTTCATTTGAGTGAAACACTCCTTGGTTCAATCCTCCCCTGGAACACCTGGGGAAAATTTATCCACTGGAGAGCTTAGCAAATCGCCCTAAATTCCTTAACATATAGGTATATGAGCCAGTACAGATCATAAGAAAGTCTAGTTAATCGTGTTGACAAATTCATAGATGTTTCCTTCATTAAGCAAGTTATGGTTTCCCAACAGCTTCTCAATGTGTGATCATGCGTATTTGCCAATGATATGGGGGTCCTGGTTGGGGAACTCTTCATCCTTCCTTAGTGAGCTGTTTGCAGAGCATCTTCCATATTTCTCTTTATTGGCAGAGCCCTTATGGCAATGGAATCCTCCCCACTGTTCTACTTTCTCTGCTGCCCAGAGACAGACCCTAACATGTAGGCTTCTATTTCTCATGTAGATCCCCATACTCCTCTGGGCACTTGGATATTGGCTGAGAATATATAGAAGTCCTCACCAAAGCATTTCAGCACATTGATAGCTGGATGAAATTGCAGAGCAGAGCTGCCCTTGCCCAAGAGTAGTGTTACTGGTGCCCTCAATGCCAACTGTCAGGCCCTACCCCTACTTCAGTCTGTTTCCTCTGCTGTGGCTTCTCCGACTAGCCTTAAATTTCCTCAAGCAAACTTGGAGAATGGGAAGTTCTCAGTTCAAAATCCTTCCTCTGGCCACAGAATACATCTGACTCATTTTCTTAATGTTTACCAACTACTTAGACCACTAAAACCACCAGTTTTTAAGTCTTATTACAACAAATATCAATAATATGAAATCACCATATTATGCATGAGATTTTCACATGCCAATCTGTCACTGAATCATTTCAAGTCAATATTCTAGAGAAAACAATATTTTGAATAGTTCTTTAAGGTTTGCAGCAATGGAACTAATGCATAAATAGCATTTCATCGATTGTCCATTCAACCATGAACTTTATCTTAGTACAGGATTTTACTTCCAATGTATCACATTGGGTACCAGTGTGTCACCTAAAAAGATACATTGCTGTCCTGACCCCAGTACCTGTGAATGTGACCTTGTTTGGAAATAGGGCCTTTGCAGACATAAGCAAGTTAAAATGAGGTCATATTGGGTTATGGTAGGCCCTAATCTGATAGACTGGTGTGCTTATAACAGAGAAATTTGGACAATGACACACACAGGAGAGAAAGCCATGTGAAGATACAGGCAGAGATTGGAGTGATGGGTCTATAAGCCAAGGAACATCAAGGATTGCTAGCAACCACCAGAAGCAAGGAGAAATGCAGGGAACAGGTTCTCTCTGAAAGCTTCCAATAGGAATCAACCCAACTAACATTTCAATGGACTTCTGGCCTTCTGAACTGTGAGAAAATAAATGTTTGTTTTTTGAAGCCACCTTGTTTGTGGTACTTTGTTTTGACAGCCCCAGGAAACTAAAACAGGTGCCAAGAGGGCATATACAAAAGGGGAAGACTGCACAGGATATTTTCTTTATTGTAATATGCAAAATGTCAATTTAAAAAAAAAAGAAACAAAAATATATCAAAATATGTGTGCTTTACTTCAGCGGGAGGCTAAAACCAGCTAATAGCCCAATTCTTGAAATTCTATAATTTTGTGACTCTTAAACCAGAAAAATTACACAGTCAGGCAATTATACACACAATTGGGTCCTTATGACTACTAATGCAGGAACCCAACAGAATGTAGAATATTAGCCTTGACGTCTGAGCTTGGGAGCCTTCATTCGTGCTTCTTAGTGAAATGCTATGTTGATATTTCTTTAGTCAAAGAAGAGTTTTGGCCTGGACTATCCATTTATGCATATAAAAATTGAGTGTCTTGCATAATGACAAAATTGTGTATCTTAAATATACATGGCTTCCATGTTCATATAATTGGCTTCCATGTTCATATAATTGTGTTTTTTTCAGAAGCTAAGTACTTAAAATACTTTAAAACAGGAAGAAAACAACTTAAAATGCACACACAGAGAAACCTTCATTTCTCTTCTGGGATATGTATATTTCTAGTGTAAATTTTTTAAACAAAGAAAAACTGCAAACATCATTTCAACAACTGTATTTTAACCTTAAAGAACAAGTTGGTATTTTCTTAGGGAGACATGCTCTTAAAAAGTAGGAAAGAATATTCCCTTTTAACAAACCTGCACATCTACCCCTGAAATTATTAACAAAAGTTGGGGAAAAAAGAAAAGAAAAAAACAGAAAAATTTTAAAACAAACGGCTTGATTTGAGACAAACATAAACAATGCAAAACAGAAAAGGTCTTACCCTCAACCAAACACCACCGAAATGTTAACATAGCAGAAAATGTCAAAAGAGGAAATTTTTAACCTTTTTAAAAATCCTATTCATTTCCCACAGACTTTAAGAATCTTTCCATTTTAAATAAAATTTCTCTTCCTTTCTTTCTATTGCAGAAAATATAAATCAATCTGTCATTGTCCTATAAAAAACCAGACTTGCAATAAACTGTCACCACTAAACAGGAACAACAAAGGTGTGAAATTATCATCTCTTTCCCAGTGCTGCCATTCCTTCAAGGACCTTAGAGTATGAATAATGGAGACCACTTACAGACAAAAGTCATTCAACAGAGAACACAATGAACTATAAGTTTAAGTCTAATCTTCCCTTTGCCCAATGCAGTAGAGCAGAGTGGAAGGGCTACCATTTGCACAACCCCAGGGGTGCACTTTGAATCACATAGACTATATTTGCAGCATCTCTGCAGAGCGGTTCAGAGCCAACCTCTGGAGTGAGTGGATGGAAGCCAATATGGCTTCACTGCTTAACAGCCACGTCACCTTGGCAAGTTACTTAACCTCCTAAGCCTTAGCTTCCTTATCCATTGAACAGGATAATAATATCACTGTTTCATAGGGTTGTGAAGGAATATAAAAGAATGTTTAAGTAACCAGCACATAGTGGGAAGAAACTCAACATACCATGTATATAGTGTTAATATATATGTTTAGGATATGAGTAAGGAAAACCATAAACGTCCTTCTGAGTTTCTCTTCTACAAGTATGTTCACACATATGTTCCCCGCCCCACTTCCTGACATTCTCCTCTATTTTATTTATACAACACTTATATTAAACAGGTAAACTCCAGTTATGAGGTGATATGCCCTCCATAGAGGAGAGCTATTGTCTCAGTGACCAAAGCAAATAGAGATTTAGCTTCCAATTTCCAACAAGCAGTGAGAGGCATTCAGAACTCTGCACTGATGCTCTGTCAGTGATCTAGAGGAGTAATGACATGAATGAGGGGGACTGAGTCAGAGACACATCAGAAGTAGAAGACTTCATGTCTGCTCACTGACAGATAAACATCTGGGAGTTGGTGGCCACATAAGCAACCTCTTTGCCAAAGCACTAGTGCTTATTGGCCAAAGAGCCAAAAGTCTCAGGGAGTCTGCTGGTCCCCCAACCACAAGCCTAAAAAAGTACACTGAATTGCAGTTATACCAAATGCTTTAAGCACAAATCAACACAAAGGAAGATTCTGGTGCCCCCACTGAAATGACAATTAGTGTGTCAATTATCCAAGATGGAATCTACTGGGCCAGTATCTCTTTAACTTAATATAGACAGTCCTCTGAATATGTGATCCATTAGATCTATGTAAAGATGTCAACTATATGAGTTTATTATATTAAGTCACAATATATTTTTCATCTTCAGAATTAATGTTTTTGCCTTCATTCTCCCAGAAGTAAAACTTAATCTTAAGGCTTGCCAAAATAAGACAAGTCCTAGCTTTGGTAGGAATTAAACAAATAAAAATTTTAGTGAACTCATGGATATTTGGAATTATGTGACTTTTGGAAATATTCAATATGTCATTTTTATAGTTTGTGTTATGTATCATAAGAAACATCCTGGAAGATGAGTTTGGGTAAAAATTGCATAAGAAATTATTTCAGAATGAAATTTTAATACTTATTTTCCCTCAGCCACAAGCTCATTACTTGAGATTTCATTTATCAGTCAAGCATAATTTTTACAATTCAACTCTAATATTATTTTTTAAAACCTATTGGAATATAGCATGCTGAAGAGAAATAATTGATTAAAATATTGCAAGATGCCTTATGAAATCTCTTTACTTTGCTGCATAAACTTTCAATTACTTAAAAAAAAAAAGATATAAATATCACAGTTCAGAAGGATATCCTCTGGTCATTAAAAAGAATGGTCTTCCGAACCTAAAAAAAAAAAAAAAATACTGGGCGCAGTGGCTCATGCCTGTAATCCCAGCATTTTGGGAGGCCGAGTTGGGTAGACCACGAGGTCAGGAGTTCAAGACCAGCCTGGCCATGATGATGAAACCCTGTCTCTACTAAAAATACAAACATTAGCCGGGTGCGGTGGCAGGCACCTGTAATCCCAGCTACTCGGGAGGCTGAGGCAGGAGAATCGCTTGAACCCAGGCAGCAGAGGTTGCTGCACTCCAGCTTGGGTGATAGAGTGAGACTCCTTCTCAAAAAAATGAAAAACAAACTACCATATGTTAATGAAATACGAATGTATGGGAATTCTGCATTAAAGGTAGTCATGGAGACATGTTCCACTCTTGCTTTTTGGTATGCCATCTCTTAAATGAAGGCTAATTTTCCATAATGAGCTGCAAATAAACTTGCAATTGTGCTCATTTAGTTATTATCAAAGTTGAAGATTTACTACAACAGAGAGTAAAACACTAACAGTTAGTGCTATACCATGATTCTCAGAAAAGAATTTATATATACAGACATCATAATTAGCCAAAACCACTTTTATGAAAATGGTCAGTAAAAAGAAAGTACTACATTCAAGTGTTACACATCTCAGAATATATTTTATTTATAATGCCTTCTTTTTATTCAATATCCTTTAAACTTTTAGAGAAAACTCTTAGAGAAAATATTTTATTTAAGATTTTTATAGAGCTGTATTTATGGACAGAATGTTTTTAAAATGTCATTAAACAAATTGAAAAGACAATTTTACACAGTTATGGTCAGTCATCCTTTTCTAAATGATGGAGACTAGATTTAAAACTAACTTAACTCCATGGAAATCCTGTTTAAAAAGTGGAAAGAATCAAAGGCTTATTCTAAAAATTATGTTTTTATATAATAAAAACACTAACATCACCAAAATAAGTGAGATTAAAAATTCTCCTCTTTATATTAGCTCACTGGTTAATTTGGTTTGCGTAAAGTATTGTTAGAGATTGGGAACATATTTTAAACTTACTAAGGCTATATATGGATATATATCTACAGATTTATCAAAATGCTGATAGTATAGAGACAAGAGAATAGATTTAGTGTTGAAGTCAATGTCTCTACATCTAGTTAAAATTTCTGTTAAAATCCCTAACAAAAATATCAAACTTTTTGTCACCAAAATATTGCTATTAATAGCAACAATGACAGACAAAAGACAGAATTAGTACTAATGACAATTGGACTAGAATTTTAATAAGATAACGAAGACTGTCTTCATTGACCATCACCATGGTGGTCCACAGCCTTTAGGGTACACAGATACATTTGGGCTGGACACTCTGAAGTGCTCTGATGAAAAATGTATGTCAATCTAGAAAATGCAATCAACAATTTTGCCCACCAAACCACTAAGGTTTCAGAACTTCTTGGTATTCTCTTGATTATGTCTCTGTGCCTGAAAGTTAAAGTTAAGTGAATACTTTCCTTTAAACTTCTTAGATGCTCTGGGAAATGCCATGACTATGGTCTTTGACTTGGTCCAACCTTCCTTAGAAGCATCATTCTAGAATGTGTGCTTCCGCCCGTAACTCAGGCTTAACAGATTAGTTTTTAATGAGTAGTAAAGACATAAGATGGACCTTTGTTTTAAAAGCCCTGAGTGCTTTAAGACATTAATTTATTTATCCTCTAAGATAAGTTTGTGACAGGGAGAAGATAAAGACTAAAATGTCCAACAAAAACATAGAGTATAGGGTGCGCTTCTTGATTCCACTCTTCAGCCCAAAACAGATACATTACTTTTAGCAAAAGAATTTGTTTTCATTTATCAATTAATTCACTTATTCAAGGGACATTAATTAAAAATACTCTAGGCACCAAGCATTTTACTGGGCACATAAGATATACAAAAATGAAATTTTAAAATCAATAAAATGTAGTGTCTGCCCTTAAAAAGGTTGAGGAAACAGTTGAGACAATTATATTGCAATGTAAGGACAGCTCTGATAGAAGTAACAAGGATGCAGTGGGAGTCCCATGAACATGACACCCAGACCAGGCACGGTGTAAGGGGAGAGGCAGATCAAGGAAAGCTTCACGTATCAGATGATTTCCAAACTAAGTCCAGAAAGATGAATAGAAGTTAATCAGGCAAAACAGGTGACAAGAGCTATTCCAGGCAAAAAAGATATAGCTGGGAACGGAGACCATTATTGGAAGTGAGCTTAGGTCAGTGTAACTGGATGATAGGGAGAAGTAAGTAAGAATGGCCAGGTGGAGGCCAATGAAGACAGGAGCTAAATTAGAACAGTCTCCCATATCATTGTCTTAGTCTGTTTTGTGCTACTATAATAGAATACATAAGACTGGGTAATTTATAATGAACCAAAATTTACTGGCTCATAGTTCTGAAGGCTGGGAAGTTCAGTATCAAAGCACTGGCATCTGGCAAGGGCTTTCTTGCTGCACCATAACATAGTGGAAGGTATCACATGGCTGAAGAGCAGAAGAGAAGAGAAAGGGAAAAAGAGAGAGAGAGGGAGGGAGAGAGAGAAATAGAGACAGCGTGCAAGACAGGCAAACCCACTCCTTCAATGACGAACCCACTCCTGAGATAATGGCATATCTTTTCTTGAGGGTGGAGATCTCGCAACCTAAACACCTCTTAAAGGTCTCACCTTCCCAATATTGTCACAACGGAAATTAAATTTCAACGTGAGTTTTGGAGAAGACAAACATTCAAACCATAGCACCACTCTAATGTGTTCTGGCACATTTTAGAAAGAGAGGGACCCAAAGACTTTTAAGTGGCAAAGTCACCCACCAGGTGAGTTTTGTTCTGTTTTTGTGAGTTATTGGCCATACTTTTTATAAGTATGTGCATGCACACGTTACTTATGGATTTATTTTACTACTTTCCTGCTACGATTACCTAGAATACATTTTATGCCATTTTCTTTTAAAGAAGACCAGCATAATAAAGTGAGAAAGAAGCAAGGGATTTGAGAGATTATCTAAAGATGTAATTATATGATTGACTGTGGAATTTCAGTTGAGACAATAAAGAGGAGTAGAAAAGAAGGCAATGAGGGATAGTGACAAGGTCATAGTGTCAGTGGATTCTAGGTCCTAAGGGATCAAAAGATTGTTGAAATGAAAATATCAAAGGCAGCGAACTGGTCAGAGAGGAGATGATAGTCTCAGAGAGAAATGCTTCAAATTGAGATATAGACAATTGCATTGCAGTTCTTACATTAGCATTATAATTGGAGGAAAGCTTCTTCCCCTCTCCCGATGGGAAAAACAAGCTCAAGTACTGGCCCCTCTCTGGCCTTAATTCACTCTACCCCTATGCAGGTTTACTGATTTACATGAATTGTAAATTTGGAAGAACAACCACACAGGGCTCAGCTCTGCTTTCTTTTTCCTTTTCAGAGCACCTCCACTCAGAGTACACACGTTCTCTTCTGTCCTCCATGCTGTAAGGTTTGTAGAACCCTAGCCTTGTGTTGGGAGAAAGGGGAAGAGGAGAAGTCTGCCCAATCCACTGCTAGGGAAACGGTGGGTAAGTCTAAGTCTGCCTAATTCTTGAGTTCAACATTGGCCATTCATGTATCTTACAAACTTCAAATTCCCTGTAAGAGTTGGGGGAAGGAGTTGCTGCAGATAATTTGAAACTCAGCACTTACTCTATTCGAGAATATATGAGTCAATTAAGAGTAAGGTGTGTAAACCTAGGAGTCATACAGGAAAGAACCTTCTCCCAGAGACTAAACTACAGAGAAAAACAAGACTGTCCTGAAGCTGAAAGGTGGAATTAAGAGTATACTATCAAAATAAGCATAGACTCATCATTTAGGATCTAGTACATCTGCATGGAATATTACTGGAAAGAATATGGTTGTAGAGTAAAATAAAGATTCCTGTTCTACTTTTCCCACTTGCTTGCAAACTTCTTTAAACCTGATTTTTTCATGTATAAAATTGGGTATTAACATCAAATTTGAAGGATATTGTGAAGGATTTGTTTCTTTTCTTTTCCTTTTTTTTTTTTTTTTTTTTTTGACAGAGGGTCTTACTCTGTTGCCCAGGCTGGTGTGCAGTGGCACAATCTCAACTCACTGCAACCTCCACCTCCTGGGTTCAAGCAATTCTCATGCCTTAGCTGCCCGAGTACCTGGGATTACAGGCGTGCACCACCATGCCCAGCTAAGTTTTGTACTTTTTGGTAGAGACAGGGGTTTCGCCATGTTGGCTAGGCTGGTCTTGAACTCCTGGCCTCGAGTGATCTGCCTGCCTTAGCCTCCCAAAGTGCTGGGATTATAGGCATGAGCCACCATGCCCAGCCAAGTGAGGGATTTATTTCTAATGGATGTTTGCAGATGTACAATTGCACCTTAGATATTCACTAAACTGTGGATAACAATGGAAGATGGAAGAAAATGCCTTTTTATAAAATCGGAGTAATGATAGAGAGGGACTTAAAATGATTATGACATGATTTAAACCTATGCCAAGAAAAGAGAAATACATGAAGCTTGCCTCACTGGTATAGTTTGCTTCCTCCAATTCTTCATGATATATGGAAGTTTAGTTCTGTCTAAATGTGAACAATATGGGGAGAGTGGAGCCTCCTGAAAGAGGGGAAAGCTGATGTTTGTGGACTGGTAAAGATAAGCCTCAGGAGTTAACCTGAGAGTGCTCAGGTTACAGCAGATCTGAAAGTATATCTAGCTTTAGTTTAAAGATCTAAATATGACAAAATGTGAACTCTATCTAAAAATTTAATTTTTATTCTCCCAATCCCTTTTAACAGATACCCAGAACTTAGCCTTCATTAAAAAAACTATTTGTGAGCCTATAAGACCTTTTCGCATGCACTCACCTAACTCAAAGCATCTTAAGCTAGTATTCCAATCTTTGATAATCCCCATCGCCTAATATTTATCTATTTGTAATATTTTAAATTAGAAATTTAAATAACATAGTAAAATAAAATGTTTATCACTATGGCATCCATGTGTAAAATTCATATTATCATAAAAGCAAGAGCACTTTTATGTATTTACTCAATGACTATAACTTGCCTAACAAGTACACTGTACTTGGCGCAGGAGATATAGCCCATAGGTCCTTTTTATGGCTTTTCTTTGATGCTGAAGGGGATGACCCAATCCCAAACTAGTTTGTTCAAGACTCAAACACTGTCTGGAAAATTGTGGCAGGTGATGGAGTCACATCAGGGAGACAGTCCGGTGCACCACACAAAAAGCGAACCATCCCTTAGAGCCTTGAGCCCTGATCATCGTTCCACTCTTCAGGTTTTTTGGTAAGTTGCCTACTAACTCTACTTCAGTGTCTTGGTCTGAATAATGGTCTGAATAATGAATTGAGCATCTGAATAATGAATTGAGGTAGAACATGTGTATGAAAAATAATTTTAAACTACATTGCAAAGGCAACCGACTATTAAAAAATGAACTACTGAAATTGTTTAATTCATGCCTTAAAAAGCTCTATATTACCAAGTTAATTGGTTTAATTCATATGCCATCCCATCTGCCTTTTAACAACTGAAATGGCTTCTTTCCACTTTTGATGGTTTTCTTGCCAAAAGCATTGTTTTTGCTTGTTTGTTTCTACTCTACTGCTATTATTTGGTGGCATACGTTTTTTGTTTGTTTGTTTTTTACCAAACTAGCTTAAAGATACTTTAATTTAGCTCAGTACATTTGAAAGATCTTTATGGGCTCACAGATTTTTTTTTTTTCAATGAAGACCAAGTTTGTGGTACCTGTTACTAAAGTTTGCCTTAGTACACTTTATTTCCATGTTTGTTTTAATTAATCCCTCTTTCAAGATTTCCTCTAGAACATGACCACAGGTCTCCCTGAAGACATTATCACCAACTGATCAACTGTCTCTCAAGTAGAAAGCATACCCTTTTGAATTTGTTCCAGTTGTACACATATGTAACCATTTTATTCCAAGGACCTTTGCTGAGACACACAGCCACAAATACAACATATAGAGATTCAGATTTACATAAAGATACATTGGTAATTTTTTTCTTTATAAAATGATTTGCTACACATTTTTTCCTGCTAACTCTGCTGCATGTCATCAAAAACATTTTTTTAATTATTAAATGTCATGTGTAACGCTCCCTGCAAGGTAATATGGAGAATTTACAATTAGGAATGGATAGAGCTACACAACTAACTGTAACTCAAAATCTTTAAATCCATTTAAAATAGGTTATAAATAATTTAAGTATGGGAGATGGTAGTAACACATTCTGATTGAAATATTAGTGAAGATTCAGAAATTATAATTTCAGCTGAACATTAACATGCTAGAAGAAACATTTTGATAAATGGTTTAACAGACTACCTTGGTGGCATGCTCTGATTCCGTGCCATTCTTTTTACTGGTTTGACTGATAATCCTAGACCCTAGTTGCTGTGGGGTACATCAGCAGACAATTTGCATGATTAGCATTCTCTGGGGAATACCCATGGACAATTGAAGCTGTCTTGCCTCCACTTACCTCATTGGCAAAGGTCAGTAATTGATTCAATGGGGGTATGAAAGCCCCATTTCTTTGTCTAAGGTGGGATAGTGTCTGGGGTGCAATTTACATTCCCCATTGGTTCATACCGACACTGGACTGTTTCTGAAACCACATTGTGCCATAGTTCCTCCTTCCTTTTTCTCTATACTGTTTCCCTTTCTCGGATTTCACTCTGAAGGAGGTATAAGCCCCAGGTATGCTGGCTGGAACCAGAAAATTGTGCCCGAGAGTGATGCTTGGGTGCTGGAGCACGTGTTTAGAATAAAGAAGAGTTGATTGACACAGGGGTACTCTCCTGTGAGACAGAATCACATGCCCTGGCAAGAACTCTGATGTGCTGCTGGGAAGGCTCACAGCAGTCTGGAAAAGTGTTAGCTCCCATTAAAAGAACAGCAATACTAGAACTGCACTGGCCGAGTGTGGAAAAGGATTAAAGGCTCAGGGAATTGGGCTTGCCAGAATGTACCTATTATGTAAGTCCCCAAAACTCACAACTGACTGTGTCTCTAAGAAGGCCTGGAGGACTGTCCTTGACTTGGTGGGCCTAGTTACTGGTATGGTGGCCAGGAGAAAAGGTGGGAGTAGATCTTGGGGGCAGCAAGCTTTGTCGGGAAGGCAGATCTCTCTAGGTTGCATTTCAAAGGTAGATCGGGGGGTGTGGTCAGACGGCTGAAGTCCAAAATACAGTACAGATTAGCTTTTATTAAAAAATAAAAATATATGGGAAATGAAAAGAGAAAAATAGGACGGAATTTAAATCCTTCCAGGAAAATCAGTGGAAAAATGATTCTGAATTGATCAACGATGCCTTCCCCACATCCCCAACTCCCGCCATGGAGAAAGGCAGCAACGATGAATGTTGATTCAACCCAGAAAATTTTGTGTCAAGGCCAAGTCAGGACCTACATCACACAGTCCTGTTCCCTGTTCAGCCCAGTGATCTCGGACTGGGAGATTGGGGACTTGGCATGTAAACACAAGACTCTGGAAGCAGAAGAGAGCAGAAGCTCTACATGGCCGTGAAAGCTCTCATCCACCAGGAAGAAAAACATTGTAGATGGCACTGAGTGTACCATAACAAGAGCAATTACAGCCAGAGTGATTACAGCCGCAGGGATCAGTGCTTCTGTTATTCCGTCACAGAGGGAGGATTTGGAGTTATTGATACATGGTGCATTGGGAGGGAACATAATGTTGGCCCGAGGGAATGGTGTTCTGTAGCCATGAAAAATACAGTCCTCCTTCCTTGCAACATCTGTCACCTCTGCTAAGGCCCAAAGTGTGGTTACTGTTGCTTTTCTCAGAATATATGTTACACTTTCATTTTAGGCAAGATATCACACACACATCGCCCATCAAGCCTCTTACAGCATTTGCTGAGACATATGGGAAGAGGAGCGAGGAGCAGAATATCATGGGATAAAGTGAAAAAAGAGCAGAAACAAGATCAGTTCTCATCAGTTAACCCAGAGCTCACTCAGAACGGAGTCCCAGGAGCAAGAATGTTTGCAAAACATAAGAAATGTTTGTTGTTTTTATAATATAAAATTCTTGAAGTACACTCTGTCCAACTGCTGCCATTACCTATGTTTGAAGATCATATAAATCAGTACAACATATACAAAATAAACTACTCATTATTTTGCACACAGTAACAGCTCCACTCCAAGCCCTACGTACAATTTGTATGCCTTTAACTATCATTAAGCCTTTCATGTTAATAATTTATGTTTTAAGTCCACTGGGCCTGTCTTTAAAAACAATTTTTTTAATCCACTAGAAAAAAAAGCTAGTTTGATTTAACTTGTTTTATTCCTAGAGTTTTTTGTTGAAGTAGCCACAAAATACCACCACAATATTTTGTGATCTTTTGTGATCAGGTGCTATCAAGTCTTTCTCTGAGATATTGATTTGTCATCTGAAAGAAAAATTTTCTTTCCTAATCACCATCTTCTACTTTGGCATTTACCCTCCCTCACCCATCAATGTCAGCATGATGATGCCATAGGTGGTAGAGGCAGGAGTCCCTGAAGATGAACTACATCCCAGAGTTGTGAGTGATTACATTTTTTCCCCTGAGAAAATTCTGAATGTTTTCTCAGAACTTCATTTACATAACTATCCTTTTGGATCCAGGCCAGTGCTTTTCTCCTTGCACGTCCTTTGGCATAGCTGATCAGCCACAGACTGCTCCAATAAAAGAGATGGTACTTATGTCAATATATTTTCAAATAGCTGTCAGCATCTTAGAACATATTCCTTTTAATGTCTCTCTTCAGAGCTCATGACTCAATCCAAATTAGTTGAAAATTTAGATATTCATTTCTATTTTCCAGAATAAGGAAGACTGAATATCCACAGGGCAAAAGCTCCTCCAGTTCAAAACAACTGGAAACGCTAGGAAAAATAACAAATACTCTTTTTAAGTCAAAGCTTTGCCAACGAGAAAATTAAGGAAATTCAGAGGCCCCAAACCACATAAAAAAGCACAAATCTAGAAAGCTGAGCATGCACTGAAGCTAGCAATTTCTCTGCAGACTTTGGTCAGTCAGTCCCTGGGAGCCTTTGGTTTAATGAACAATAATGATGTTAGAAGACAAAATCAAGACCTTTCATCATGTGGAAAGATGGACCAAAGATCTAGATAAGTATGATGCCTCCAAAAGTCAACATGCATGATAGATAAAGTTAAAAATCAAGGCAACATAAACACCAAAGGAAGCAGGCAAGAAAATGTGTCTCAGTCTTGGTTAGTGATATAGTTTGATGTTTGTCCCCTCCAAGTCTCATGATCAAATGTAATTCCTAATGTTGGAGGTGAGGCCTGGTGAGAGGTGTTTGGATCATGGGGATGTATCCCTCATGAATGGTGGTGTCATCCTCGCAGTAATGAGTTCCCACTATTTGAGTTCATGTGAGATCTGGTTGTTTAAAGGAGCCTGGCACCTCCTCCCTCTCTCTTTTGCTCCCTCTCTTGCCATGCGATACACCAGCCTTCCCTTTGCCTTCTGCCATGATTGGAAGCTTCCTGAAGCATCACGAGGAACAGATGCCGGTGCCATGTTTGTACAGCCTGCAAAATCATTAGCCAAATAAACCTCTTTTCTTTATAAATTATCCAATCTCATGTATTCCTTTAGAGCAACCCAAGTGAACTAAAACAGTCATAGTAGTTGGCTAAGAGGGACTGCATCCTGAGAATTCATAATCATAAGCTCACACTTGGGTGGACTTTGGGCTGGAATTCACATTTCCAGTGAGGCCCTAATACCCCAAGGTGAAAATCCAGTTTATGGTACCCTTGACTGGGAGTTACTCCAGGCATCTAGCAGAAGCAAAGATAAATTATCTACAGGGAGAAGCATTTTCACTTTAGCCTACTTAACATTAAATTCAGCTAAGTAGGAGTTTGTTAAGATCCCAGTGTTTGGGGGTTTAAATGTCAGTCTGTGTGGGAGCCAGTGACTTAGGCCTTAGGTTTTTGCACAGTAGAAAGGAAGGGAGAGAAATCTGAGACCCCCCTCACAGAGAGGTCACACTTCCAGTGAAAGTATATGCTAGAGGAAAATCTCCCTACTTAAGGAAAAACCTCAAAGGGAATTTAAACTTCTCTATGTCCACCATAGTTCTGAGTGGGAAAAAATGAAATAGTAATAGTCTCCTCTTGGAATTTCTAACCATAGACTAGCCCACAATTGGGCCAGGATTCAAATGTTAAGTTATTTACAAGGTTGTGAAAGATCTATGCCAATAAATTGTTCTCAAGTGGTGTATTACAGGTTGGGCTCTTCAGCAGCAGAACAAGAGTAAGAGATTGAGGCACAGTTGTTTATTAGTGATCAAAGCCTGTGAAAGGAAGCAAGAGGGAGCAGGACTGGGCAGAAGGAAAAGATGAATAACGATGCAGGCCCAACAAAGCCCCAGCCAAAAAAGCAGAGAGATACGGAGTATTGCTCATCAGGGTGTCTGAGGTGGTCCGTGATAGCCAAGCCATTCTACCCACTTCATGACCTCAGGTGCAGTGGCTCTTTGCAGCTGAGGTAGACCCCAAGTGGATAAGTGGAACTTATCTGTTTAGCACAGCGGTTCTCAACCTTTTTGGAACCAGGGACCGGTTTCATGGAAGACAATTTTTCCATGGACCAGGGGGTGGAGGGGGATGGTTTGGGGATGGGTTGGGGATGATTTAAGCACATTACATTTATTGTGCACTTTATTTCTATTATTATTACATTGTAATATATAATGAAATAATTACATAATTCATCATAATGTAGAATCAATAGAAGCCCTGAGCTTGTTTTCCTGCAACTAGACGGTCTCATCTGGCAGTGATGGGAAATGGTGACAGGTAATCAGGCATTAGGTTCTCATAAGGAGCTCGTAACCTACATGTCTCATGTGTGCAGTTCCGATAGGGTTCATGCTCCCGTGAGAATCTAATGCTGCTGCTGATCTGACAGGAGGCGGAGCTCAGGAGGTAATGTGAGCAATGGAGAGCAGCTGTAAGTACAGAGGAAGCTTTGCTCACTTGCCAACAGGCTCACCTCCTGCCATGTGGCCCAGTTCCTAACAGGCCATGGGCCAACCGATCTGTGCCCCAGGGTTTGGGGACCCCTGGTTTAGCATACTCCACACAGTTAAGCAGCAAGTTCTTTCTTGAAGGGGGATCTATATGCTGCCTCTCTATGTCTACCACATAGACTCAGGCTGATGGTGCTCTCTGGGGGCTCGCAATAGAAAATATTTTCTGGAGAGAGGCCGGGCGCAGTGGCTCACGCTTGTAATCCCAGCACTTTGGGAGGCCGAGGCGGGCAGATCATGAGGTCAGGAGATCGAGACCACGGTGAAACCCCGTCTCTACTAAAAATACAAAAAAAAAATTAGCCGGGCGTGGTGGCGGGCGCCTGTAGTCCCAGCTACTCGGAGAGGCTGAGGCAGGAGAATGGCGTGAACCCGGGAGGCAGAGCTTGCAGTGAGCCGAGATTGTGCCACTGCACTCCAGCCTGGGCAACAGAGCGAGACTCCGTCTCAAAAAAAAAAAAAAAAAAAAAAAAAATAGAAAATATTTTCTGGAGAGAAATATTTCTTTAATTTTTGCCTTTTCAATTAAGTTCAGCAAGGTATGAGTTCAAAATAACAAATTATCAAATGTAAGCAAATAAGCTAGCAAAAGAATCAGAAGAAAAGATAAAACATTTAGGCACCACATAAGACATCATACTAAATATAAAATGTTAGTTTAGATGAATTTTAAAAGTAAAGATATATTGAAAGTATGATCAAGAAACAAAAGGCTAACAAACGGACTAGGTAACTTTCCATAATTCTATGCAACTAAAATTGAAATTCTAGTAGAAATTGATAATTTTCTAGGGAAAAAAGAGTTAGCAAAATTCTCAAACAAGTTTAAAAACTCCAAGTAAGCAATTTTCCATAAAAGAATTAGAAACATTACAAAATAACTCTCAGGTTAAAAAGTACCAGGCCCACATAACTTCATGAGGGAATTTTATGAGATTTTTAAGATCAAATAATGCTAAAGCTGTTTAAATTATTTTAAATCCGAGAAGAAGGAATTATGGATACTTCCTTTAAAGATACACAGACATACACACACACACACACACACACACACACAGACACACACACTCACACCACATGCAAACGTGCAGATAATTCAGCCCTAAAGCCAGAATCTTTATATAATGGAAAATCACTAGAGGTTTTCCTAGTAAAATTTGAAATAAGACCAGGATCTATTATTTTCAATACAATTTAACTTTGGATTGGAAACACTAATTCACATAATCGAATCAGCGGTAATGAAAACATGAACTTAGAGAGGAGGAAGAAAAAACATCTCTATTTGCAGATTATATAGTTAACTATCTGGAAATCCAGAATAATCCATTGGAAAAACTACTAAAAACTATAAAAGAATTTAATAAAGTAGCAGAATATAAACATAAAAATCCATAGTTTGTCCTTTATGTGTACAAACAAAATTTAGTTAGAAGAAATGATAGAAAAACAGGACAAATTTACTACTTTGCAAAAAATAAAATACCTAATCATCACCTTAAAGTCAGAAGTGCAAAATTTGCATGAGTAAAACTATAAAGCATTCCTGGAAAAAAAAAAACACAAAAGTAGATCTCAGGGAACAGAAATACACATCAGGTTCTTAGCTTAGAATATTCAACATCATAAAGATGTTAATTCTCACTGGGGAAATTTATAAACCTAAAATAATCCCAATAAAATACCATATTTGTCTTAAGCTACAAGTTGATTAGTTAGCTTATTCATAAAAATAGATAAAAAGTAAAACTTTGTGAAAAAAAAAATCAGTGAGAGGAAGGATGACAGGACCAAATTTTAAAATATGCTATAAAGTCTCTATAAATAAAATAGTGTGGGATTAGTGCATAAACAGACAGACCAATGACCCAATATAGTATATCTGATTATAGACCAAAATATATATGAAATCTCAGTATATGATAAAGGCATCATCTGAAACGGGTGGTGAAGGGACTTTAATAAAGTATGAGACAATAACTAAATGGAAAAGATAAAACTGAATCCATTCTTCACACTACACACAAGGATAAATTGCAAAAGGATCAGATATCTAAATTTGAATAACAGTTCTAATGCATGTGTATAATATATGTGTATATATCTTGGAGGCTTTGTTCGTTTTTTACTTTTTCTCTAAACTTCTCGCCTCATTTCATTCATTTGATCTTCAATCACTGATACCCTTTCTTCCATTTGATCAAATCAGCTACTGAAGCTTGTACATGCGTCACGTAGTTCTCATGCCATGGTTTTCAAGTCTATCAGGTCATTTAAGGACTTCTCTACACTTTATTCTAGTTAGCCATTCGTCTACTCTTTTTTCAAGGTTTTTAGCTTCTTTGCGATGCGTTCGAACATCCTCCTTTAGCTCAGAGAAGTTTGTTATTACCAATCATCTGAAGCCTTCTTCTCTCAACTTGTCAAAGTCATTCTCTGTCCAGCTTTGTTCCATTGCTGGCGAGGAGCTCTGTTCCTTTGGAGAAGAGGCGCTCTGATTTTTAGAACTTTCAGCTTTTCTGCTCTGATTTCTCCCCATCTTTGTGGTTTTATCTACCTTTGGTCTTTGATGATGGTGACGTACAGATGGGGTTTTGGTGTGGATGTCGTTTCTGTTTGTTAGTTTTCCTTCTAACAGTCAGGACCCTCAGCTGCAGGTCTGTTGGAGTTTGCTGGAGGTCCACTCCAGACCCTGTTTGCCTGGGTATCACCAGCGGAGACTGCAAAACAGCAAATGTTGCTGCCTAATCCTTCCTCTGGAAGCTTCCTCTCAGAGAGGCACCTGGCCTTATGAGGTGTCAGTCGCCCCCTGCTGGGAGGTGCCTCCCAGTTAGGCTACTTGGAGGTCAGGGACCCACTTGAGGAGGCAGTCTGTCCGTTCCCAGATCTCAAACTCCATGCTGGTGAACATGTATGTTTACTGCGGCACTATTCACAATAGCAAAGACTTGGAACCAACTCAGATGTCCATCAATGATAGACTGGATTAAGAAAATGTGGCACATATACACCATGGAATACTATGCAGCCATTAAAAAGGATGAGTTCATGTCCTTTGTAGGGACATGGATGAAGCTGGAAATTATCATTCTGAGCAAACTATTGCAAGGACAGAAAACCAAACACCACATGTTCTCACTCATAGGTGGGAATTGAACAATGAGAACACATGGACACCCAGTGGGGAACATCACATACTGGGGCCTGCCAGGAGGTGTGGGGAGAGGGGAGGGATAGCATTAGGAGATATACCTAATGTAAATGACGAGTTAACGGGTGCAGCACACCAACAACCAACATGGCACATGTATACATATGTAACAAACCTGTACATTGTGCACATGTACCCTAGAACTTAAAGTAAAAATACATATATATATATGTGTGTGTATATATATATATATATATATGTATATGTATATATTTCCAGATTTCACTGACGTTGCTTTGGTAAGTAAATTGGTCAGGCAAATGAACCACTAAAGCAATGAAATTTACCACCTTTTTGTGATGTTTGATTATGTAATAGAGTACATAAAGTGTTACTAATTAACAGTTTTAAACAATGAACACTCAAAAAATGAATGGTAAGGTGAGAAGAAGGATGAAAACTTGTCATTTTGCTTACTTGACAGACTAGATAAGTGGGATGCTTTCCAAAAGCTGGTCATAGGACACTGGAAATCAATATTTTAATAATGTAATAAATTAACATTTTACCTAAGAGAACACTTTCAAGCATATTAGATACTATTACATACAAACATAGTTCTGGTACTCTGTACAAATGACAGTCTACACAAATAACTGTAATAAATTGAAGTTGCAAATAATTGCCAACTATTAATTAGTAAAAATATGAAAGGAGTTCTCTTTTAAATATTTAGAGGCAAATATCATTACATATTGAAAACATATTCTACAATTAAGATTCTATTATTTCAGAATGAACTTCTCCTTTTCTTTCGCTTTTTCATCTCAGAAAGTCAATTCCTGTAACTGGTATTTTACAAATTCTACTACTGCTGAAAACAAATCACAGGTTTTAATAATCACTTTCCTGTAACTTAAACCCTCAAATTAATCCAAAAGTTAGAAGCAGTGATTGGCCACAGTGCTCCAAAGGAGATTTTAGGAGCTTAAAAAAAATACAGATAGAATCCTGCTATGATCTCAACCAAATAAGACCCATTGAAGCCACTGCACGCAAAGAGGTGAAAAAGGATAAGGCCACTTTTTCCCACAGGTTGTCCAGTAATTCGATCTAGATAAAATGCAGAATGCACTCTTCTGTGTCAACAGAAATACATAGCAAGCAACCATTAGTTTGTTTATTGAGTTTTTTTAATGCACATCACATAGTTTTATTTATTTTTTAATTTTTTTTATTTCCATAGGTTATTGGGGAACGGATGGTGTTTGGTTACATGAGTAAGTTCTTTAGTGGTAATTTGTGAAATTTTGGTGCACCCATCACCCAAGCAGTATACACTGCACTCAATTTGTAGTCTTTTATTTCTCACCTGCTTTCCATCCTTTCCCCCTGAGTCCTCAAAGTCCATTGTGTTATTCTTAGGCCTTTGCATCCTCATAGCTTAGCTCCCACTTATGAATGAGAACATACAATGTTTGGTTTTCCATTCCTGAGTTACTTTACTTAGAATAATAGTCTCCAATCTCACCCAGGTTGCTGCAAATGCCATTAATTCATTCCTCTCTATGACTAAGTAGAATTCCATTGTGTATATATATATATATATATATATATGTCACAGTTTCTTTATCCCCTTGTTGATTGATGGGCATTTGGGTTGGTTCCACATTTTTGCAACTGTGAATTGTGGTGCTATAAACATGTGTGTGCAAGTATCTTTTTTGTATAATGGCTTCTTTTCCTGTGGGTAGATACCCAGTAGTGGGACTGCTGGAGCAAATGGGAGTTCTACTTTTAGCTCTTTAAGGAATCTCCACACAATTCTCCACAGTGGTTGTACTAATTTACTTTTCCACCAGCAGTGTAGAAGTGTTCCTTGTTCACCACATCCATGCCAACATCTATTATTTTTTTATTTTTTGATTATGGCCACTCTTGTAGGAATAAGATGGTATCACATTGTGATTTTGATTTGCATTTCCCTAATCCTTAGTGATGTTGAGCATTTTTTCATATGTTTGTTGGCCATTTGTATATCTTCTTTTGAGAATTGTCTATTCACGTCCTTAGCTCACTTTTTGATAGGACTGTTTTTTTTTCTTCCTTGGTAATTTGTTTGAGTTTGTTGTAGATTCTGGATACTAGTCCTTTATTAGATGTATAGATTATGAAGATTTTCTCCCACTCTGTGGGTTGTCTGTTTACTCTACTGGCTCTTCCTTTTGCTGTGCAAAAGCTCTTTAGTTTAAGTCCCAGCTCTTTCCACACTCACATCAAAAGATTCATGTTTAAATGTTTCAATGCTCATCTTGTCATTACTAGTCATGTCTTCATGTTAAAATCAAATTTTTTACTCTCATATAAGCCTGCTATTGTCTCCCTACTTATAATTGTAATTAACATTAGAATTGCTGGATATTAGAGATTATAGATGATTCACACACTAGAGGAAAATTCTTTGGCATTTCTACTTTTTAAAAATAAATATTTCTTGTTATATCTCTGAATTTTATAAGATCTATTGTCCTTGCTTTGAGCTTTCTTTTTACAGGTGGAAAACCTCCTTAAAACTGTGTGCAGTAAACTCTTAAGAGTAGATGAAGAAGGGTGAGCTTGAATAAAGCATAGAAAATCATGACTAACCAATCCAATAGCAGATGTTTCTATTATTAAATAGAGAATATTTAAAAATGTATTAGAAACTTGTGAAATAGAAGGACATTTAAGGCACTTAGTCTCAATCTTCCTTCTACATCCTTACAACTCCATAAATTCTACCTTCTTTAACAAACCCAGGTTCCTAGGTTTGAAGCTTGCTAAGCAGTCACACACCTACTGAAGTTGAACATTTATATAAATAAAACAGGGAAAATCTGCAAATCATTTTGCTTCTTTCCATAGACAACAGATAAGACTATAGTAAGGATAGTCAAAGTTACCTCCATTCTTTCTTAGACCCTCAACTTTCTGTATTGATCAGGACACATTTCAGATTATTCATTCTTATTTTTATTAGCTTTGTGGCTTATAGTTTCATTTGTATTTTAATCCACTTTCAATTCAACAAGTACATTTTTGGATATGTAATTCTAACTCAGCACCATGCTAGGCTCTGTGGGGTAACAGAAGTAAAGATAAGATTTTATATTCTTATAAGTAAAAAAAAAATTCTGGAAATAGGAGAAATGTTGCTCAGTTTGAAAATGCATCATTTTGAATGACATAGGACAGAAGTATTATACTTAGAAACAAAAGGTAGGCAAAGAACGTGACTGCAAGGCTCGGTTTTGGTGAATACTTGTGAATGCAGAAATACAGTCTACTTCTTTTCTTATCAGTCAGTATCCAATGAGGAAAACATAAATCATTCTACATATTTTTAACAAAGGGATTTAACATAGGGAATTGGTAACAAATGTGTTACAAAGGTTGACTGAGCAAAAGAGAGAATATTACCCCAAGATCAGGGACAGAGTTATGAGACTAGATTCATTACTGACTGCTGGGGATTCAGCCATTGCAGCTAAGAAGCTGCCCTTGATCCCTTTACTGGAGACCCCTGTGCTAACTCTATGATATCCTCAGCTCTCACTGAGGATGCTGGAGCCAAGGCTACCACTGAGAAACCTGAACTTGCCTGTCACTACCAGAGCCAGAAGCAGAAGTATCTCCCTTCCTCCTGCCTTCTAATTTTGCTTCAGTACCTCCCACGGGTGGCACCTATCTAAAAGCCAATAGTCAAGACATTCTAGGAAAGTGGTTTCACTTTCTGGAAACCAAGACAGCACGGAACATGCTGTGTTTGAGTGCTAGCGGACAGTACCTGGCATATGTATGGATTTTAAGAAGAAAATAATGAGGTAAAAGTAATGTCATCAAAACAGGCTTGTATCTTAATAGTTCTAGGTTAATACAAGTAAAAAATACTCAATAGAAGAACTCTACATCATTTCAAGAAAAAAAAAATTCTTAAAGAATGATACATAATAAAACAGGCAGTTAACTCCAACTAGCTTTTAAACTCTGTTTACTAGAAAAATTCATGTGGTTTGCAATTGAGCTAATCTTCAGAGTTGAAGGAATTTTCTAATGTGGAACTTTACTTCTTAGTGAAACAAGAAGATAAAATAAATCATTTATTCATCCATTCAGCAGTTTGATAAGGGATAGGCTATATGCATTGTTCTAACTTCTGTGGGTAATGCCTGAGGACACCATGGCCTCATCTGCAACTTCAGGCCATATTATAATGTGATATAACAGATATACTGTATATGCAAAATACAATGGGGCATAAAGATGAAGTGAGGGAGAACATTAGAGGGCAGAAGAAACAGTATGTGCAAAGCTACAGGTGCACAAAAAAAAATATGACGAGTTTGGGAAACACTGTTTTCTTTCAGTGTGAAAGGCTCTGGAGTAACTGGTATTTCTCTTTCTCATTATTTTTTACACAATGATCTTTAGTTTTTAATGCAAATAGGAAAAGATAATTATTTTCAATATCATTTCTGTATTTTAATTGTATATATTTATGTATTTACAATATACAATGTGATGTTTTGATATATGTATACTGTGAAATAATTAAATCAAGCTATTTAATATATCTATCACCTCCTTATTTTTTGTGTATTGAGAACATGTAAGATCTCTCAGAAATTTTCATATATATGTTATTATTAATTATAGTCACCATGCTGTACAATAGATTCATAGGTCTCCAGAACTTATTGATTCTAACTGAAACTTTGTCCCCTTTGATAAACATCTCCCCATTTTCTGCCACACACTCCTCCTGCCCCCAGCCTCTGGCAACCACGGTATTTATCTATTTTTATATACTTATACATATGTATTTTTATATTTTATATACTTATATATTACATACCCATCCACTGATATTACACACCTATACATTGTCTCCTATCTTACACATACACATGAGGGGGCAAGCCCGTTGCTTTATTTGCTGCTGTAACTCAGCACCTAGAATAACCTGGTACATGTTAGATACTCAATAATTACTTGCAAAATGAACCAATAAATAATCGAATGAACAGATGAATCAATGGGTAGGAGAAAAAGGTAAAGACTCAGATAGGGTTCCATGGTGGGAAAACAGGATGCAATATTAGGATATCAGACTCTGGTATTTGAGGTCAGAGAAGTGCTAGGAGAGTGGGGGAGGAAAGGATACAAAGAGAAGGTAAAGAGGAGCCTTGATCACTTTTCCAGGTTCTGATTTGCCTGGAATTGGCCCTTTGGCAAGTCATTTTGGGTTTTGATCAAATAGGAAATGCTTTTGGTATACTTATGAGATTTTCCAGGAGGAAACTACATAGACTCACATCAAACTTGAGCCTAAAATTTTAAAAAAGAAGACATTTACTTCCAAATACTGTAGCAAGAATAAAATATGCTACAGATAAAAATATCACAGAACTGTGGTTGAATGACTAACTGTGAAATCCCCTGCCTATCCTCCCTTCCCAATCACTGTCACCCATAATAACTGCAGGGAAGTCTCCTGGAGGTACATATAGTGAACAAGTGATCAGTTCCAAAGAAAAAAAGGTGGTGGAGAGGATAAAAATTAGAATGATGACATGGCAAGTAGCATTAACATCAGAAAAAGGAAAGAGCTAGAAATCCAAGTCAGCCTGGCCAGCACAAGCAACAGCATAGCTCCAACAGCTGCTCCCTGGCATGTACTGAGGAGGCTTTTCTTCTAAAATAACTTCTCCTAGATGACCTCACTTCTCATCTGATACTCTCTCTCATTCCCTCCTTCTCCCTCCCTAACCTTGGAGGCTGAGCTTGTTTTCCTTGGTGCCTTGCCAAGAAAAAGATGTAAATTCCACATAAATGTGAAATACATCTCTGAAGTCCTCCTTGACAATGAACCTTCCTTTAAGAGTTCGGTTTCCCGGCTGCTTAGTTAACAAGACTTGCATATGTTTTATAAATTTATTCAAAGCATAAGACACTTAACAGAGGACATTAGAGAAATAAAATTAAAACACCATTAATGAATTTTACCATGTTCTGTATGATTTTGTTCTACTACACTTTAAAGCTTTTGAGAGTGAAAAGAAAAGGGAAACAGAGTAAGAAAGCTTATTAAAATATATGCATAATAGGCCAGGCATGGTGGCTTATGCCTATAATCCCAGCTCTTTGAGAGACCAACATGGGAGGATCGTTTGAGGCCAGGAGTTCGAGACCAGCCTGAGCAGCATAGCAAGACCTTGTCTCAAAATCAAGCAAACAAGAAATATGTGCATAATATAAAAACTTTTTCTGGTTCCAATCTAGTGAAAGTTCTCTTCAATTCTCTACCTTTTGTCAAATGAATTGGGACAAAAATGCCGAAGCATTACCCTTATGGTAGAGTTGCCAGGTTTGGTAAATAAAAATACAGCAAATGAATATTCATATTTAACTGGGCATTCTGGTTTGTTTGTTGGCAACTCTGTCCTGTAGGGCTCTTGCTTATAGGACATCCTTAAGAACATGGCTCTAGACACAGCTCTGTAACCTTAGTAAATAATTTAATCTCATTAAGCCTCAGTTTCCTCATCTACGGAACGAGTTAATAATAAAGCCTACCTCATAGGATTGTTTTGAGAATTAAATGATTTAATTTATATAATGCTATATAAAGTGGTGTTTCACACATAGAAAGTATTCAATTAGCTATTTTTGCTAAAGAGATGGTGAATTTTTTAAATCAATGCATTTGATTGATTATTAGAAGATTATTTGCCAGTAAAATTTAACCAAATGTCCATGATTTGGGTTTGTTTAGTATTTTTAACTTTAGGAATTGCTATTGAAAGTAAAAACAGAAGCATATACAATTATTACACAAATATTTAAAATATCTACACTTCAGTTCTACACTGGCTACAGAGGGATGTATGGAAAAGGAAAAGGAATAAGAGAGAAGAACACAAACTTGATAAAAGAAAAGAAAAAGACAAGGAAATGTGTTTCACTTGACCTGTACACTTTTTATAAATGTTTTATTTTCCAACACTTAAAACTGGGGGAATTCACATAGTTATATAGAATTCTGGCTTCTCTTGACAAATCAGATCTTTGTCCCCCACCCCAAGCCTTGGGTAGCAGTTGCTCTCTTTAGGTCTAGTATGTGCATTCCAGTTTAGCTCATACTGTCCCCCAGACACAGAAGCCTAGTGCCACTCACCATAACCAATACACTTGCATTGTTGTTATTTTCATATTTGCTCAACTTCACTCATTCATTTTACCTGCCAAGTACAACAGTTGGGGCCCAGGTGTGGTTTAATATTTCACTGACCCTTCAAATAATCTAACAGCAACCCTAAGCCACTCAAATAAACATATAGTCTAACTAAAGAAATAATTAGTGCTTTCAGTGAGCTAAAGGCAGTTAAGACAACTTGCCTAGGCCAAGACTTCAAATGTTTATACTTAGATACCTCCTAAAAAATTTTGAAAACTTTGTGCTTCTTGCACATTTTTATGTTGAAATACAAAATTTTGTATCATGTTTAAACAGTTGAAATGATATTATTTTTGGCAAAATGTCACAATCTACCTTCCATCTTGAATTTCCTCCAAATTCTGATTAGATTCTCTTTTATTTACATACTGTAAAATTCTCTCTCTGTGGTGTGCAGCTCTGTAGCTTTTTCCGTAGTCATGCATCCAATACAAATTCCATCATCCCTACAGCAGAACAGTTCCATCATCCCTCATCTCCCTCAACATGCCCCTTTGTACTAATGCTTTATAATAGTCAATATCCCTTCACAAAGTAGAGATACTTGAGCAGTGTAGTATATAAATTATAGAATAAATTATAGCCTTATGGCAGGCAGTACCAATTGTCTTCCAATAACCATTTGCCCCTTCTTTCATAGTTTAGGACCCCCCAATTTTTAGTGGGTCACTTGATCACTGAGATTAAAGTTTATACTTTTCAGGCTCCTTTGCATCTAGCTTTGGCCATTGTGGCTAAGCTCTGGACAAAAAAGCAAAAGTGAAAATATTTAGCAACATACACAGACCTTATTTACAAGGTAGCTGCTGACTACCCTTTGCCCGTTTCTTCTTTGTCCCTATCTCTATTGCCCTAGCTGAAACCGGGACATGATGGTTAGCTCTCTAGCTACCATCTTGGGCCACTGAGACAAGAGCCACAGTACAGAGTCCATGATCAAAAGGGTTTTCTGGAGCTGAACCACCATTTCAATCCTAGACGGCCTATCTGAATTGTTAGATGAAGGAAAAATAAGCATCTGTCTCATTTAAGCCACTATATTTTATTTTGTTATTTGTCAATTAATCATAACAATCTAATGATAATTATTATACCAGTTGATGTTTTAAATAGTATTCCTTTGAATCATATGCCAATGTCATCTGGTAGGTCCAAAATGGGAGGTTATTGAAAATTCCTTGGAATTCAACTAATACATACTCATGGAAGGTGGACGGGGGAGAATCCAGAATATATAAAGAAAAATAAATAAAAATTAATTTTTGGTCACATTACTAAAGATAAATGACCTTAACATTTTGCTATATTAACATTTTTCTTTATGCCTAAATGTGTCAAAATTAACTTTTTAGTATTATTGTCATCTGATCTAGGACACAGTATACAATTAGAGGAAAACCATTAGTTTTGCAGATTGTGACCACTGTTTAGAATTTATCTGTTTAATATTGTATTCCCAGAGGGTCAATTGAGATTGTCATGTAACTTTAAGTTTGGCAGCAGATAATTGGCTTTAAGCTTTTGGATTATCATACATGTCTTTCTCCCATGAAAATATAACTTTGGCTCTTTTGGATATTAAGATGTATAAAATTATCTTTAAAAATAAACTGAAATAAAAATAAGCTATCTTTCATTATCCAAGCTTATTATAGGAGTTTGGTGATCCATATGTTGATTCTAAAGATACTTTTCAAAAGCCATATCCATACATAAATTTACACTGGCAGCATTTCTTTCTTCCTGTGTAGTGCTTTAAAATTCAAATGCAAAGAGACCATCCCTAAATTATCTTGCCTTGTGAGTGACATCCTCCATTAAGGCCTAAATTTACCTCCAGCCCACATAGATCCAGTGTTCATAGAGTTTGCTGCTATGAATTTTAATAGCTGGAATAAAGAATAGTGAAAAAGAGGTTTAAGAAATTACTTGTGCTGAAAAAAACTCAGCCTCACATTAGTTTAGATATCCTTTATGAACATCTAGCTCCAAAGAGGGAGATTTACAGAGGAACTGATTTTGACTTGGGCTTAAGGAATACAAGGCATGAGTCGTGTATCTATAGCAAGTGGCCTGTGTTTTGTCACTTGAGATCAGGCATGGCTTTGGGGAAAACTTTCTTGTGGCACCTCCCATACAATAAAGCTGGAGTTAAACGGAGTAAGGTGAAACAAGATTTCTGTAGCAGGTTCCTATATAAGGAAATTTCAAAATGTATTATAATAACATCTGTGGAAATAAGAAATATATATTTGGTAAAAAAAAATTAACTGAAATTTCTGCACGTTAAATGAAAGAATATTGTACAACAAAAATGATAAAGATGGGTCTCCATTTTCATTGAAAACATAACAGAAGGACATAGGCCTGGTCTGTAACATGAGAGAGGTGAGTTATATTTCAGAAATTTCCTAACAGGGAGGAGGCAGTGGACAGGATTAACAAGTGAAGGTATTGGGGTTCTATTAGTGAAAGCATTTTGGAATCTATATTCATCCACAGAATAGTAGTTTTTGTTTTTGTTATATTTTGTTTTTGAGAGTGAAAAGTAGGAAAATATGCTTGGTTACTAGCCCAGTGCCTATTTGCAATGTTCCTTCCAGGAACCACCTTATTTCCCAATTAAGAGGCAGGTGAGAAGATTCACCTCCAACAATTGTGAGGAAAAACAAGGCTCACTGTAGAAATAGAAAGCTGTGCAGACACAGTGGGTGAATGTTAATAGACAGAAACCTGAAAGGAGAAGGGAAAGGTTGTGAGATGATAGGCAGTGGACAGAAGAGAGAAAGACACTAGAAGTAAGAGCTTGGAGGGAAACGTGAGGGCTGGATCTGGGTGCCCCACTTCTCCAGAATGAGACTTGGAAGAGAGGAGAGGCAGAATCTGCAGGACTGTCTAGGTCTGGGCATGTTTAGACAAAGTTTGCTGGTAGCTCAGCCCACCTCCAAGTTCCCTCTCTCATTCTGATTGCTATGTTTTCAGGCTGCTGTGCACTGCTCCCTGGTCAGCCAGGCCCCAACACCCAGCACCCTTGCACACCTATCTAAGTCTCTCTCTCTCATCTAAATCCCTCAAAACTCGCAAATTATGGGAGGTCTACGTTCATATTGGTCTTTTTTTGGTTGTCTTGCTCACATATGCTCATGAAAGTAAGTTCTATCATTATTTGTTCATTTTTAAACTCCTGACAATTTTTTTTATTTCTTCCTTTCTCTGTCATCCTCTCCCATTGTCACTACATTGTATTCCCATTTCCTGGACCTTGAAGGTATCTGATAAGGGTGCAATAATGCACACAAACAAACAGGTTGTTCAAGTAACTCTAGATATTCCAGGATTCTACACCCAGAGATTTTAATTCAGTAGATCTAAAAAATGGCTTGACTCTACATTTTTTAAAGTTCTTTTGGTGATTCTAATGGACTTCTACTTGGGAACAACTAGTTCGATTGATAATTTCAAAGGGAAGTTATAACTTATCCTAACATACATATCAAAAGGAAAAACAGGAAGTCCTACCCATAGCAATCAGGAAAGAGAAAAAAACAAAGGGAATCCAAATTGAAAAAGAGGAAGTCAAACTATCTCTGTTTGCTGATAATATGATCTTACACTTTTCTTTTTCTTTTTTTTTTTCCCTGTCTTTATCTCCTTTCTTCTTTCCTTCTCTCCTGCCTCCTCTGACTATACTAGGGATTTACAAACTGAAGTGTCTACAAAAGTTAGGCCAATGTTGACTCCAGAACTTTTATACAAGAGGAGCTAAAGGCCAGCAACAGTAAAAGGAAAGACAGCAAAGCCAATCTTCAACCTGAAGAATGCATGGCCCTGGGGTACAGTGGGCATGGGAAGACTTTCAAGAAATGCAAGGATACTAATAGATTTAAAAGAATCAATTTTCCATACTCTCAACATTCTTTTCTAGCATCAAGTAGATTGTATAATCCATCTCCCTTTTCACAATATCTTTCTCCTAACAAAAGTCGTACCTTTAGCCATTAGGAATTTCACCATAGTACATTTCTCTAGGGGAGTAACAACTACCAAGGTAAATAGCTAAGGCGAAATTACAAATACTGCTATTTGGAAACCTTTTTTACTGAGTAATAACAGCAATTTAACCTCATTGAATTAAAACTGCCTGCCTTCAGTTTTGTATCAATTTGAGGTAAGAATGAAGAATTTGGTTTATTTTGGAGCTTCTTAGGATGGCCAAAAGTCAGATGTATTGTAAACCCATGGCCAAAAGAAGTGGTGATTTCACCTTTATGATTTTGAACCCTCAATCCTTAAACTATTAGCAAAGAAGTAATTGCTCAGGAAGGGGTAAGCAAAGCAAGTAGGTAATGTAAAAAATATATAAAGACTGAAATGTATTTTTTTTTTACTTAAATGTGAGCATTTTATTTTCCATTTTTCTCAGCATTCATCATCAGAAGGAGTAATTATCTAGAATGAAAAGCACCTCCAAACAACCAAAGAACAAGAAGTACCACAACATTCTAACTAGAACAAATAATACCTGCAGATGCAAATTTAATGTGAAATCATTTACATTTTCTATAATTAAAGCATATAAAAAGGTAATACAATTAATGTGTTATCCAAAATATATAATGAAATATATATTTTATATGATGTGTATGTAATGAAGGCTTATTCCGACTATATTCATTCTTATTTCATCTTTTTTTTTTTTTTTTTGAGATGGAGTCTCACTCTTGTCACCTAGGCTGGAGTGCAATGGCATGCAATCTCTGCTCACTGCAACCTCTGCCTTCTGGGTTCAAGTGATTATCCTGTCTCAGCCCCCTGAGTAGCTGGGATTGTGGGAATGAGCGACCATACCCAGCTAATTTTTTTTTTTTTGAGATGGAGTCTTGCTCTGTTGCCCAGGCAGAGTGCAGTGGCACGATCTCAGCTCACTGCAAGCTCTATCTCCTGAGTTCACACCATTCTCCTGACTCAGCCTCCTGAGTAGCTGGAACTACAGGCACCCACCACCACACCTGACTAATTTTTTGTATTTATAGTAGAGACAGGGTTTCACCATGTTGACCAGGCTGGTCTAGGACTCCTGACCTCAGGTTGTCTGACCACCTCAGCCTCCCAAAGTGCTCTTTGTTTTGACCAATTTCTCCCATTTGGAATGAGTATATTTACCCAATGCCTGCACCCCATTGTAGGTCCGAAATGATCTCCTTTGACTCTGTGTCTCACATCCAGGGCATGCTGATGCAAGAGGTGGGCTCCCAAGGCCATGAAAAACTCTGCCTCTGTGGCTTTGCAGGGTACAGCCCCACTCTGGCTGCTTTCACAGCTGACAATGAGTGCCAGTGACTTTTCAAGGAACATGGTACAAGCTGTCAGTGGATCTATCATGCTGGGGTCTGGAAGATGATGACCCTCTTTTCACAGCTCCACTAGGCAGTGCCCCAGTAGGGACTCTGTGTGAATGCTCTGACCCCACATTTCCTTTGAGCACGGTCTTAGCAGTGGGCCTCCATGAGGGCTCTATCCCTGCAGTAAACTTCTGCCTGGACATCCAAGCATTTCCATACGTCCTTTGACATCTAGGTGGAGGTTCCCAAACCTCATTTCTTGTCTTCTGTGCACCCACAGAACCAAAATCACGTGGACGCTGCCAGAGCTTGGGGCTTGTACTCTCTAAAGCAATGACCTAAGCTGTATCTTGGCCCGTTTTAGCCATGGCTAGAGTGCTGGGATAAAGGGCACACAGCAGGGGAGCCCTGGACCCTGCCCTGGAAACCATTTTTCCCTTCCAGGCTTTCAGGCCTGTGATGGGAGGGCCTGCTGCTGAAGGTCTCTGAGATGCCCTGGAGGCATTTTCCCCATTGCCTTGGTGATTAGCATTTGGCTCCATGTTATTTATGCAAATTTCTGCACCCAGCTTGAATTTCTCCCCAGAAAATGGAGTTTTCTTTTCTATTGCATCATCAGGCTGCAAATTTTCCTAATTTTTATGCTCTGTCAACTCTTGAATGCTTTGCTGCTTAGACATTTCTTCTGCCAGATATCCTAAATCAACTCTCTCAAGTTTAAATTTCCACAGATCTCCACGGCAGGGGCAAAACACCAACAGTCTCTTTGATAAAGCATAATAAAGTGAGCTTTATGCCAGTTTCCAAGAAGTTCCTCATCTCCATCTAAGACCACCTCAGCCTGAACTTCATTGTCCATATCACTATCAGCATTTTGGTCAAAGCCATTCAACAAGTCTCTAGGAAGTTACAAACTTTCCCACGTCTTCCTGTCTTCTGAGCCCTCCAAGTCTCTAGGAAGTTCCAAACTTTCTCATGTCTTCCTATCTTCTTCTAAGCCCTCCAAACTGTTCCAACCTCCTCTGCCTGTTACCCAGTTCCAAAGTTGCTTCCACATTTTTGGGTATACTTATAGCAGCACCCAACTCTACCAGTACCAATTTACCTTATTAGTTTGTTCTTATGCTGCTAATAAAGAAATACCTGAGACTGGGTAATTTATAAAGGAAAGAGGTTTAATTGACTGACAGTTCCACGTTACTGGGGAGGCCTCAGGAAACTTACAGCCATGGCAGAAGGAACTTTTTTTATAGGGCAGCAGGACAGAGAATGAGTCCCGAGCAAAGGGGGAAGCCCTTTACAAAACTATCAGCTCTTGTGAGGACTTACTCACTATCACAAGAACAGCACAGGAGAAACGACCCCCCAAGATTCAATTATCTACACCTGGTCTCACCCTTAACATGTGGAGATTATTATAATACAATTCAAGGTGAGATCTGGGTTAGGGCACAGAGCCAAACCATATCATGGAGTTAGTTCTGACTTTTCATACACAATTCTTTTTTAATCATTCCCAAAAGCAGAGCATCACAGTCTAATATACGCATGGATACTTATTTACTCAAGGAATACAATGACTTTTAGCATGCTCTTTGCCTCATAAATAAATTATAATTTCAGCTGCTCATACATTACTAAAAATTAAGTAATGAATAAGAACATAAATTTATTGTTCTTACAACCTTCCAAAGACACACATCACAGTTACATTAGTATTAATTATGTTAGTTCCTAAATCATTTTAATCTTGACTATTTGCCGTAATCTTTAATGAGATATAATAATTTATCTCGGGCATTTTATCACATTTTAAAAAGTTATATCAACAGGTTTATGAAAATTGGAAAAGGAAGCCAGACGTTTCTGATAGAAATGAAGTCTAGTTTGATGGACTGTGTTGACTGAGAAAACTGGCTTTGATAATTACACTATATGGTAGGCATTTTGAATAAATTTGTATTAGTTCAGGTCTTCCATGAAGCATGTGCCAAGACATGGTTAGATGCACAAGTGACTAATTAGGGGGGAAAATCCTACAAAGAATAAAGGGGAAGGAGCAAGATATGTCAGCACAGCCTGCAGACCACAATGTAGGTCTGACACATGTGAAAGATGAGTGGTGAAGAATTATAGGATAGAAAGAGTCTTAGGCAGCAGTGTAATTCTGTGAAAGTTTTGGCTAGGGCAAAGGGAACCCCTGAGCTAACATTTCCTCTTAGAGGAATCCCATACCCTCAGGAACAAGCCAGCATTATTAAACCCATCACTGGTTGGGAGCAACTCAAGGGAAGTAAAGCCTCTATGCAAACCCAGTGGTGGATCGGAAGAGTACCACCTGGGACTATCAGTCTAGTCTGCTTCCAACACCAAGAGATCTGAGAGACATGTTCCATAGCTGTGGAAAACTGAGTTAAATCCGTAATCTTATAGTTTTATTTTTTCAGAAAAAATGTATTTAAAATACGTGATAAGATAAAAGCATTCTTAACCAAAATATTGTATTGGCAAAGCTCTTCCTAAATGAATATTTTAATTTTCACAGACTTTTCTGGGTATATTGGATTAAAAAGGTATCTCCAAGTGAGAAACTAATAGTTGCAATTAACAGTCATTTGATAAGTCTTATTAATTATCAGGATTAGGAAAATAAATTATTATAATGACTGAGTAATGAATCCTGTTGTGAGTCAGGTGGCTTTCCATTCCTTGCCTTAAAAAAAAAATGAAAGAAGAACCTAATTGAGTCATCAGCTGATGTTTAAATTAAAATAATTTTTGGAGACTAGAACACTATATGATTTTGGGATACAATTCAAGCATTTAAGGAATTAAGTGACATAGCCAAAAACTTGAAATTCCAGTTTATATGAATGCTTTGTTGCAGGATATATGATAAATAAAAGACTTTCAAGCATAAATGTATACTATAGTAGGATACAATTCTGTGAATAAAGTAGAATTGAGAAAGTACGTCATGTACACATCATACTACTGAAAAAGTATTTGGTTAAGCCGATGATGAAGAATATCAAATCACTATTATATCAGTTTTGACTTGGAGATTTAGAGAACTGGAAGGAGCATTAATCTCACTCTTGCAAAAGGAAAAATCTAAAACAAAAATGTAAAATTAACAAGTTTCCTTTAACCAATCAGACAACCAAGGGCACAAGGCAAAGAAGTAACCTAAAATCTTGGAATGAGACAGGTGCCTGAAGGGAGAAGCATTTGCTTATCTAGAACAGGTGCTATAAGATACCACAGGGGCCAGGCATGGTGGCTCACGCCTGTAATCCCAGCACTTTGGGAGGCCCAGGCAGGTGGATCACGAGGTCAGGAGATTGAGACCATCCTGGCTAACACAGTGAAACCCCATCTCTACTAAAAATACAAAAGAATTAGCCGGGCGTGGTGGTGGGCACCTGTATTCCCAGCTACTCGGGAGGCTGAGGCAGGAGAATGGCATGAACCTGGGAGGTGGAGCTTGCAGTGAGCCGAGATCGTGCCACCCAAAGTCAGCCTGGGTGACAGAGCTAGACTTCATCTCAAAAAAAAAAAAAAAAAAAGAAAGAAAGAAAAAGAAACCACAGGGCCAGTAAAAGTGTCAGCTAAAAATTTTTAATGAATTACAAAAGGATGAGTGTAGCCTAGTATAACAATGTGAAGTTCCTGAGGGCCACAGATATATGAGGCTTCCTAATCTCTTGCAGCCTTTTCTCCATAAACCCAACAGACACAGAAATGACTGACACAAATCCAGAAAAATCTCCCCAGCGGTGCTGTTTGGGTTGCTGTTTGGCCACTGCTGAAATGCCACCTAGACCTATCTCCCTGGTGTCCCCATAATCTATAGGGAAAAGAAAAGTAACAATAAAAACAAAAATGTCACTTTAGAATGTGTAGGAAAACCCATTGTAGCTGGAGGAATGGAACATGGAGGAGATAGTTCCATCTTTGTGGTACAGACAGGAATACCTGATAAACCCAGCATGACTGCTGGAGGAGGGGCAGGAATACTCTGAAAAGCCACATTCCTGAAAACAAAAGCCACAGTCACTACCAGAAATTGATAGTTAATCAGAACACACCCTTCTCATTTCCCACCACCAAGTTAACAAGTGTTAACCTGCCCTCAGTTTTCTGATTGCTTAAAGGAAACTTGTTCATTTGACCTTTTTTTTTTTTAAGATTTTTCTTGTTACAGATGCATACAGCTAGGATAGCTGTACTGTATCACAGGTGCAAAGAAAAGGGAAGATCCAAAGTCTAGGAGGAGCAGATATTGAGAAAATGGCCTCAAAGCTATTAACCACTAGAGGAACTTGACGCATATGGTACATCAAGGGTAACCATAACAACAGACCCCAAACACAGCCCAATTCCCGATTAGATTTAACAAAACTCACCAAACCAAAGGTCTAGCAGAAGGAAAGATACCCTTATTTCTGTTTGTTTGTTTGTTTATCTGTTTGTTTGTTTTGAGATGGAATCTCGCTCTGTCACCCAGGCTGGAGTAGAGTGGCACGATCTCGGCTCACTGCAAGCTCCACCTGGGTTCACACCATTCTCCTGCCTCAGTCTCCCGAGTAGCTGGGACTACAGGCACCTGCCACCACGCCCGGCTAATTTTTTGTATTTTTAGTAGAGACAGGGTTTCACCGTGTTAGCCAGGATGATCTCTATCTCCTGACCTCGTGACCCGCCCACCTCGGCCTCCCAAAGTGCTGGGATTACAGGCATGAGCCACCGCACCTGGCCAAGACACCCTTATTTCTAAGTGTGATAATATTTACCTCAGTATTTATCCTAAACAAGACATCCAGTGTTCAACAAAATATTATGAGGCAAATGAAAAGTCAAACAAAACACACCCTCAAAAGAAGAGGCAATAATTGTAATCAGAATAAGACACAGATGTTGGAACTATCAGGCAAAGAATTTAAAATAGCTATGATTCATATATTAAAGGCACTAATTAAAAGGTAGACAATATGCAAGATCAGATATATAATTTCAGAAGGGAAATCAAAACTTTAAGAAAGAATCAAATGGAAATGCAAAAATCAAAAACACAGTAACAGAGATAAAGAATGCCTTCAACCAGGCATGGTGGCTCACACCTGTAATCCCAACACTTTGAGAGGCTGAGGCAGATGGATTGCTTGAGCTCAAGAGTGTGAGACCGGCCTAGGCAACATGGCTAATTCTGAGCTCAGACAGCCTATGCCTCCCCCAACCTGATGTTCTTTCTCTACCCATCCTGGTAGCCGAAGACAAAGGACATAATCTCCTGGGAGCTCTCTGGCCCTTCCCACTACCTGAGAAACCTGAATGCTTATCCAAAGGCAACCCTAGGGCAAGCTTTTATCCTTCCTATACAACCATGGCTGATGTGCTCTTGAAGGTGACCCCTCCTGGCTGGAGGCCAACCAACACAAAACCAGCACACTAAACAAAAATACAACCAAGGACCCTCACAGATTCCACTTCACTCCCCTGTTAATTTCACCAGATCAGGTGCTGGTATCCACAGCTAAGAAACCTGAAAATGGTTCACATCACAGGACTCTTTGCAGACATGCCCCAGTACCAGTCCAGAGCCCAGTAGCTCAGCTGGGTGGCTAGATCCAGAAGAGAAATAACAATCGCTGCAGTTTGGCTTTCAGGAACCCCCATCCCTAGGGAAAGGTGGAGAATACCACATCAAGGGAGCACCCTATAAGACAAAAGAATCTGAACAGCAGCCCTCAAATCCCAGATCTTCCTTCTGACATAGTCTACCCAAATGAGAAGGAAGCAGAAAAACAATTCTGATAATATGACAAAACAAGGTTCTTTAACACCCCCAAAAGATGACACTAGCTCACCAGCAATGGATCCAAACCAAGACAAAAATCTCTGAATTGCCAGAAAAACAATGAAGATTGATTATTAAGTTAATCAAGGAGGCACCAGAGAAAGGTGAAATCCAACTCAAAGAAATTTTTTAAAAAAATGGTACAGGATATAAATGGAAAAGTCTCTGGTGAACTAGACAGCATAAATAAAAGGCAATCAACAACTCCTGGAAATGAAGGACACAGAGCAATGCAAAAATGCACTGAAAAGTCTCAGCAATAAAATCGAACAAGTAGAAGAAAGAACTTCAGAGCTCTAATACAAGGCTTTCAAATTAAACCAATCCAACAAAGACCAAGAAGAATAAAAAATGAACAAAAATAATGGCAAGAATTTTCCAAAATGAATGACAGATATCAAACCACAAATCCAAGAATCTCAAAAAATACAGAATTTTAAAACAAAATAAAAAATGCTTAAGTGTGTGTGTATATACATATACACACACACTCAGTTAAGTACTTGATATATACACAATATGTTATAGTATATTATGTATACATATATAAGCATTCATATATGTATGTATGTATACACATATATACAGACATACACACACACATACAGACACACACACACACATATATAGTGCTAGGGCTACTGTAAAAAAATACCGTAGATTAGGTGGCTCAAATAACAGAAATTTATTTACTCACAGCTCACAGTTCTAGAGACTGAGAACTTTAAGAGCAAGATGCCAGCTAATTAATTCCTGGTGAGGGTTATCTTCCCAGCTTTTAGACAGCCACCTTCTCCCTGTGTTTTTACATGGTGAAGAGAAAAAGCTCTTGTGTCTCTTCCTCTTCTTATAAGGGCATCAGCACTACTATATTAGGGCTCCAGGCTTATGACCTCATTTAACCTTAACTACCTCCTTACAGGCCTTACCTCCAAATATAATCACATTAGGGGTTAGAGATTCACATAACAAATTAGTAGGTATGGGCACAAATCAGTCTGTAGCATTCCACCCCTGGCCCCTCAAAATTCATGTCTTTATTACATGCAAAGAACATTCATTCCATTACAATAGTCCCAAAAGTCTTAACTCATCCCAGCATCAACTCTAAAGTGTAAGTCTCATCTAAGTTAGATATAGGTGAGAAATAGCACCCTACTCCTGGTACCAAAAATTGTATTAGTCTGTGTGTGTGTGTGTGTGTGTGTGTGTGTGTAGATAGACAACTATATTAGATATAGAGACAGATGATAGATAGATGATAGATATAGATAGATAGAGAGATAGATAGATAGACAGATTGCCAGACAAGATGTGGAAGTGGAAGACTGATACTGAAATTCTCAACCCTGTGTAGGCCTAGGCTAATGTGTTTTTTTCTCAGTTTTTAACTAAAAAAAAATTGTAAAGTAAAAAATAAAAATATTTAAAATAGAAAAAAACTCATAAAACAAAGACATAAAGAAAATATTTTTGTACAGCTGTACAATGTGTTTGTGTTTTAAGCTAAAGGTTATTATGAGTCCAAAGGTTTTAAAAAATAAGTTTATAAAATAAAAATGTTACAGCAAGCTAAGGTTAATTCATTACTGAAGAAATAAATTTTACATAAATTTAGTTTAGCCTAAGTGTACAGTGTACATAAAGTCTACAGCAGTGTATAGTGATATCTTACACCTTCTCATTCAGTCACCACTCACTCATTGACTAACCCAGAGCAACTTCCAGTCCTACAAGCTCCATTCATGGCAAGTACCCTATGGTGTGCCATTTTTTATCTCTTATACCATATTTTTACTGTGCCTTTCATATGTTTAGGTATGTTTAGATACACAAATACTTACCATTGTGTTATAATTGCCTACAGTACTCAGTACAGTAACATACTGTACCGGTTTGTAATCTAGGAACGATACACTATATTGTATAACCCAGGTATGTAGTAGGCTGTGCCATCTAGGTTTGTGGAAGTATACTCTACGATGTTTGTACAATGATGAAATCCCCATAGTTAAGCAATGTATCACTGTAAACATGTTATAGACAATGAAAGCCAGACATGCATCAGAGAAATGTTACAAATAAATAATAAAAAAAATGGTAAAATGAACACTGTGATATTGGACTGAAATCTGAAGTATCAGTATCAATATAAAGTCAGCTTTACTTTAATATATAGGATGATATATTTAGAAATTTAGAAGTGTGTACATGGGTTCATACATACATATATTTTCTAGCTGTTTTGTATGTGAGGGCCTAGAGGCAGTGACAAACACCAACAAGCATTCCTAGTACTCAGATCTTGGTTTATAAAGACCCTTATTTGTAAAAGGAATCAGAGCTTCTTAGAGAATTGGCTGATTCTGAAGCTGAGGTACAGAAAATATGAGTCTGGAGCATTTTAAAGTGCCAAAAAGTAAGGATGTAATGACAGGGAGAGAGAGAAGAGATCATATGCATGTCAAAAGGAGCTCTCAATAGGAAAGCTAGAATAATCTGAGCCAAAAAATAATAGTAAAATATATTTATGAGTTCATACTCATATAAATAAATGATTGAATAAGTAAGTAAATGGGGGAGAAAAACAAAACGCTCTCCTCCAGAAGAATTTTAATTAAAAAATATAGAAGGAAAGAAGAAATAGAAAATCATCATTAGAACATCAATAATAATTACTACAGGCAAGATCCACCAATGAATGCTAACATTAGCCGGTCAAAGTTTAAGAAGAAACAGAGTATTTGCATAGCTTCCAAGTATCTCCTCTCCACTCAAATTTATTATTGTGGTAGCTTTAACATATTCCATAAATTATCTGATACTTCCCCAGAAGGTGGAGTTTAATTCCCTTCTCCATGTGTGGTATGGACTTTGTATCTTGCTTCTAATAAATAGTGTATGAGCAATACTCTGCAAAAGTGTAAATAGTCATGAAAGACAAGGAAAGTCTGAGAAATTATTTAAGATTGGAGGAGACTATGGAAACATGACCACTAAAAGTAATGTGGAAGCCTGGACAGGCTCTTGGAACAGAAAAAAAGACATTAATGGAAAAAATAATGAAATTGAAATGAAGTCTGTAGTTTAGTTAATACTATTATATGTAACCATATCAATTTCTTAGTTTGGACAAGTGTATCATGGTTATTTGAGATGTTAACACTGGACAAGCTGGAGGAAGGGCACATGCAAACTTGGTGTAGATCTTTACAACTCTTTTGTAAGTCTGAAGTTAACTTGGAAAAAAAGTTAAAAATAAACAAACTCAAGGAATCCAGATTAGCTGAGAGGCAGTATAGCATTTGCCTTCCTAGATTCTAATCCCAGCATTGCCATTTTTCTGGTTGCATTATCACCTCCCCTAAAAGGCAATCTCCAGGAAAGCAGAGAACATGCTTGTTTTACTAATTATTATATTACCAGTGTGTATCAATGCCTAGCATATAAGTTCTCAATAAACATTTGCCTATGGAAAAAAAAATAAAAAGCACTGGAGTAGGAAACAGAAAATCTGAATTACAGGTCATAACCAATACCTCGTGTCACCAAGATGCCATTTAACCTTTTGTTTTCAATCTCCATAAATTGATGGTGTTGGGTAAACTAGCTATACTATAATATTCATTTTATTTCCAGAATTCTTACGATTTTAGCAATATATAGAACAAAATCCATCAGGAGGATCCAATTCAAGTGCTCATTATTTGTAAATCAGGGAACACAAATTCTTTTTGTTGTAGGTGTGTAGCTTCCAGTGTACAGCAAACCAATGGCTATGCATAGCACTCTTAGGAAAAACTCAAGAACTTCAATTTTTTCCAGCATAAAGAGAAGTATGTACTATAAGGTATATACCTGAATTCATTTATAGATGGCTTTGTTGTTTCATTATTACCTAGGTCTATGATTATACTTAGAATTAAATATACAAAATTAAATAATTTTAATCTGAAACACTTCTTAAAATTAGAAGAGAAACTGATCTGTTTAATAATTATTATTACTTTTATTCTGGTATCTAAATACAGATTTTTAACTGACAAATTTTACTACGTAAAGCCCCAGAACAGGGTCATGGCCAACAATAATGGAGGGACAGGGATTACAGTTGCTAAAGGCTGAGAGACCAAAGTCAATTTCTTACAGCTTTTAAAAAGACAAATGATAGCTGAGAGGCTGGCAATCATAGGAACCGTCATGTCCAAGGCAAAATTTAGTAAAAGAAAGACTTTCCTTTGCTCAAGAAGAAAAATCATGCACTGAGAGCCTATGACATTTTTACCTTTGGTATGAACACCAACAAAAATATTAAAACACAATTCATTTACACTATAAAATTAATAGTATTTATATAATTCTGGAAAACTTGAGTGCAGAAGGTGAAAAGAAACCAATAAAAAATTAAGTTACTCAATATCATTTTAAAGATATATGTAAATCAAAAATATTCTGCTCCTAGAGCCCAGTTGGTGCAAAGAGTGCTAGGCACATGATCAGTGATCAGCTATGTATGGTTTGCTAAACTGAATCAAATTGAAGAGCACTGACAAAATGTTTCCAATGTTATCCTCCGGAACCTATTGAAATTCCTATGTGGCTCATGGTTATTGTAGACCTAAAGTTGTAGTGATGCGAAGCACCATAGAGATTATCTGGGCCAAATGGTTCATTGTACGCATTAAGATAGTAAGTTACTTATCCAAAATCACAACATGAGGATTAAAACTCAAGAATCCTCGAATGTACCTCAGTATTTGTCAGTAACACCTTCTGATTTTTAGCTTATGGTATGCATATATATTCCTGCCTAAACATGTATGAGAACACTATAAAATCTTAAGTTTGATTTCCTGTGCCACCTGTGAGGTTAGCCACATTACTCTAGACAATGTATTTATATATGAGACAAACATATAGCGGGTAATGTATGTTAAAGTCTGAAATGCTAATTGGCATTCCTTCTAGGGACAGGTAAAGTGTGATTGCATTTGCCCTTCTGAGTAATGCTCAGAAGTGAAAATACAGATCATTGCACAGATGGTGTTATTTTGTTTCCTGGTTGGAACTACCTTCCCAGGCATACAGTTGATCTTTTCCAACAGGTATAGAGTTTTCTGAGACATATTTAGCCTCTCCCACAATGCAGCATCAGAACAGTTCAGAGAATGGTGAGAGTAGGGGGGAGGAGACACAAATCTTAGAGTGTTTTAATATTAAAATTTAAAAGCATTTATCTGGACTTTATAGATGAGCAAACTATTATTAATAAAATAAATTTACCTTGAGTAAACACTCATTTCTTAGATGGAATAGTTTTTAAAATCTAATAAATTCAGCTGGTGTGATGCCTTTATAAATTATTTTAGAGAAAGTCATTTTTATGCCCAAAGTTAAATTTGCATTACATATATAATCACATATGAATAAAAGCCTGACTCAAACTTTCATTCTCGAAAAATGTGCCTTTAGTTTATATGTGAATCTGGGAACATAATAAACAGCATCAAATAAATAAAAAATATGTGACTAAGTATTTTTCTTGGAAAATATTGCTTTCACTAAAATAATAGCACTTGACTACTTCGCATTTTTTACAAAATAAGATTATATTGAATATTGTTGAATATACCTAAAGGACTGCTTATAAGACAATTTATAGCATGAAATGTTTCTATGAGAAAAGAAAAAGGTTTCAAATCAATTACATAAGTTTTGACTTGAAGAAACTAGAAAAAGATAAGCAAATTAACCAAAGTGGAATCAAGGAATTAGTAAAAATAAGAGACTAAATCAATGAGATAGACAACAAATAACAGAAAAAAACTCAAATCAGACGCTTGTTTTTTGTGAAGTAAAATAATAATTGTCAGGCCTCTGAGCCTAAGCCAAGCTATCGCATCCCCTGTGACTTGCACATATAAGCCTAGATGGCCTGAAGTAACTGAAGAATCACAAAAGAAGTGAATATGCCCTGCCCTAGCTTAACTGATGACATTCCACTACAAAAGAAGTGTAAATGGCCGGTCCTTGCCTTAAGGATGACATTACCTTGTGAAAGTCTTTTTCCTGGCTCATCCTGGCTCAAAAAGCACCCCCACTGAGCACCTTGCGACCCCCACTCCTGCCCGCCAGAGAACAAACCTCCTTTGACTGTAATTTTCTTTTACCTACCTAAATCTTATAAAACAGCCCTACCCTTATCTCCTTTCGCTGACTCTCTTTTCAGACTCAGCCCACTTGCACCCAGGTGAAATAAACAGCTTTATTGCTCACACAAAGCCTGTTTGGGGGCCCTCCCTTAGGAGATCAATCCCCTGTCCTCCTGTTCTTTGCTCCATGAAAAAGATCCACCTACGACCTCAGGTCCTCAGACCCACCAGCCCAAAGAACATCTCACCAATTTAAAATCAAGTAAGCGGCCTCTTCTTACTCTCTTCTCCAACCTCTCTCACTGTCCCTCAACCACTTTCTCCTTTCCACTCTTCAATCTCTCCCTTCTCTTAATTTCCATTCCTTTCATTTTCTGGTAGAGACAAAGGAGACACGTTTTATCCGTGGACCCAAAACTCTGGCGCTGGTCACAGACTAGGAAGGCAGCCTTCCCTTGGTGTTTAATCATTGGGGGGATGCCTCTCTGATTATTCACCCACGTTTCAGAGGTGTCAGACCATGTAGGGACGCCTGCCTTAGTCCTTCACCCTTAGCGGAAAGTCCCGCTTTTCTGAGGAAGGGGCAAGTACCCCAACCCCTTCTCTCCTTGTCTCTACCCCTTCTCTGCTTTTCTGGGGAAGGGGCAAGTACCCAACCCCTTCTCTCCATGTCTCAACGCCTTCTCCTTCACCCTTATCGGCAAGTCCCGCTTTTCTGGGGGAGGGGCAAATACCCCTCAACCCCTTCTCCTTCACCCTTAGCGGCAAGTCCTGCTTTTCTAGGGGGCAAGAACCCCAACTGCTTATTTCTGCACCCCAACCTCTTATCTCTGTGCCCTGATCCCTTATTTCTGCACCCCAACCTCTTATATCTCTGTGCCCCAATCCCTTATTTCCGTGCCCCGACCCCTTTCCCGCTTTTCTGGAGGGTAAGAACCCCCGAACCCCTTCCCTCCGTGTCTCTACTCTCTCTTTTCTCTGGGCTTCACTATGGGCAACCTTCCACCCTCCATTCCTCCTCCTTCTCCCTTAGCCTGTGTTCTTAAGAACATAAAACCTCTTCAACTCTCACCTGACCTAAAATCTAAGCATCTTATTTTCTTCTGCAATGCTGCTTGACCCCAATACGAACTCGACAGTAATTCCAAATAGCCAGAAAACGGCACTTTCAATTTTTCCATCCTGCAAGATCTAAATAATTATTGTCGTAAAATAGGCAAATGGTCTGAGGTGCCTGACGTCCAGGCATTCTTTTACACATCGGTCCCTCTCTAGTCTCTGTTCCCAATGCAACTCATCCCAAATCTTCATTCTTTCCCTCCCACCTGTCCCCTCAGTCCCAACCCCAAGCATCGCTGAGTCTTTCTAATCTTCCTTTTCTACAGACCCATCTAACCTCTCCCCTCCTCCCCAGGCTGCTCCTCGCCAGGCCGATCTAGGTCCCAATTCTTCCTCAGCCTCCACTCCTCCAACCTATAATCCTTTTATCACCTCCCCTCCTCACACCCGGTCCAGCTTACAGTTTCATTCCATGACTAGCCCTCCCCCACCTGCCCAGCAATTTACTCTTAAAAAGGTGGCTGAAGCTAAAGGCATAGTCAAGGTTAATGCTCCTTTTTCTTTATCCCAAATCAGATAGCATTTAGGCTCTTTTTCATCAAATATAAAAAACCCAGCCCAGTTCATGGCTCGTTCGGCAGCAACCCTGAGATGCTTTACAACCCTAGACCCTAAAAGGTCAAAAGGTCATCTTATTCTCAATATACATTTTATTACCCAATCTGCTCGTGACATTAAATAAAACTCCAAAAATTAAATTCCAGCCCTCAAACCCCACAACAGGATTTAATTAACCTTGCCTTCAAGGTGTACAATAATAGAAAAAAGTTGCAATTCCTTGCCTCCACTGTGAGACAAACCCCAGCCACATCTCCAGCACACAAGAACTTCCAAACGCCTGAACCACAGCGGCCAGGCATTCATCCAGAACCTCCTCCCCCAGGAGCTTGCTACAAGTGCCAGAAATCTGACCACCAGGCCAAGGAATCCCTGCAGCCCAGGATTCCTCCTAAGCCGTGTCCCATCTGTGCCGCACCCCACTGGAAATCAGACTGTTCAACTCACCTGGCAGCCACTCCCAGAGCCCCTGGAACTCTGGCCCAAGGCTCTCTGACTGACTCCTTCTTGGCTTAGCAGCTGAAGACTGACGCTGCCTGATCGCCTCGGAAGCCCTGTAGACCATCACGGACGCCGAGCTTTGGGTAACTCTCACAGTGGAAGGTAAGTCCATCCCCTCCTTAATCAATACGGAGGCTACCCACTCCGCATTACCTTCTTTTCAAAGGCCTGTTTCCCTTGCCTCCATAACTGTTTTGAGTATTGACAGCCAGGCTTCTAAACCTCTTAAAACTCCCCAACTCTGGTGCCAACTTAGACAATACTCTTTGAAGCACTCCTTTTAGTTATCCCCACCTGCCCAGTTCTCTTATTTGGCCAAGACATTTTAACCAAATTATCTGCTTCCCTGACTATTCCTGGATTACAGCTGTATCTCATTGCTGTCCTTCTTCCCAATCCAAAGCCTCCTTTGCGTCCTCCTCTTGTATTCCCCCACCTTAACCCACAAATATAAGATACCTCTACTCCCTCCTTGGTGACCAATCATGCACCCCTTACCATCTCATTAAAACCTAATCACCCTTACCCCACTCAATGCCAATATCCCATTCCACAGCATGCTTTGAAAGGGTTAAAGCCTGCTATCACTCGCCTGCTACAGCATGGCCTTTTAAAGCCTATAAACTCTCCTTACAATTCCCCCATTTTACCTGTCCTAAAACCAGACAAGCCTTACAAGTTAGTTCAGGATCTACGCCTTATCAACCAAATTGTTTTGCCTATCCACCCCATGGTGCCAAACCCATATACTCTCCTATCCTCAATACCTCCCTCCACAATCCATTATTCTGTTCTGGATCTCAAACATGCTTTCTTTACTATTCCTTTGCACCCATCATCCCAGCCTCTCTTTGCTTTCACTTGGACTGACCCTGACACCCATTAGGCTCAGCAAATTACCTGGGCTGTACTGCCGCAAAGCTTCACAGACAGCTCCCATTTAGTCAAGCCCAAAGTTCTTCCTCATCTGTTACCTATCGTGGCATAATTCTCATAAAAACACACGTGCTCTCCCTGCCAATCATGTCCGACTGATCTCTCAAACCCCAGCACCTTCTACAAAACAACAACTCCTTTCCTTCCTAGGCATGGTTAGCATAGTCAAAATTCTTACACAAGAGCCAGGACCATACCCTGTAGCCTTTCCATCCAAAGAACTTGACCTTACTGTTTTAGCCTAGCCCTCAGGTCTGCGTGCAGCAGCTGCCACTGCTTTAATACTTTTAGAGGCCCTCAAAATCACAAACTATGATCAACTCACTCTCTACAGTTCTCATAACTTCCAAAATCTAATTTCTTCCTCATACCTGATGCATATACTTTCTGCTCCCTGGCTCCTTCAGCTGTACTCACTCTTTGTTAAGTCCCACAATTACCATTGTTCCTGGCCGGGACTTCAATCCAGCCTCCCACATTATTCCAGATACCACACCTGACCCTCATGACTGCATCTCTCTGATCCACCTGACATTCATCCCATTTCCCCACATTTCCTTCCCTGTTTCTCACCCTGATCACGCTTGATTTATTGATGGCAGTTCCACCAGGCCTAATCACCACACACCAGCAAAGGCAGGCTATGCTATAGTACAAGCCACTAGCCCGCCTCTTAGAACCTTTCATTTCCTTTCCATCGTAGAAATCTATCCTCAAGGAAATAACTTCTCAGTGTTCCATCTGCTATTCTATCTGCTATTCTACTACTCCTCAAGGATTATTCAGGCCCCCTCCCTTCCCTACACATCAAGCTCAAGGATTTGCCCCCACCCAGGACTGGCAAATTAGCTTTACTCAACATGCCCCGAGTCACAAAAACTAAAATACCTTTTAGTCTAAGTAGACACTTTCACTAGATAGGTAGAGGCCTTTCCTACAGGGTCTGAGAAGGCCACCACAGTCATTTCTTCCCTTCTGTCAGACATAATTCCTCAGTTTAGCCTTCCCACCTCTATACAGTCTGATAACAGACCAGCCTTTATTAGTCAAATCAGCCAAGCGTTTTTTCAGGCTCTTAGTATTCAGTGACAGACTAATGGTCTATTAAAAACACACCTCACCAAGCTCAGCCACCAACTTAAAAAGGACTGGACAATACTTTTACCACTTTCCCTTCTCAGAAGTCAGACCTGTCCTCAGAATGCTACAAAGTAGAGCCCATTTAAGCTCCTGTATAGACGCTCCTTTTAATTAGGCCCCAGTCTCATTCCAGACACCAGACCAACTTAGACTGTGCCCCCAAAAAACTTGTCATCCCTACTATCTTCTATCTAGTCATACTCCTATTCACCGTTCTCAACTACTCATACCTGCCCTACTCTTGTTTACACTGCTGGTTTATACTGTTTCTCCAAGTCATCACAGCTGATATCTCCTGGTGCTATCCCCAAACTGCCACTCTTAACTCTTGAAGTAAATAAATAATCTTTGCTGGCAGGACTATGCTGAATCTCCTTAGGCACTCTGTAATAAGATGTCCTGAGTCGTCCCAATTCTTAGACCTTTTATACCTGTTTTTCTCCGTTATTCCATTTAGTTTTTCAATTCATACAAAACCGTATCCAGGCCATCACCAATAATTCTACATGAAAAATGTTTCTTCTAACAACCCCACAATATCACCCCTTACCACAAAATCTTCCTTCAGCTTAATCTCTCCCACTCTAGGTTCCCACGCCGCCCCTAATCCTGCTCGAAGCAGCCCTGAGAAACATCGCCCATTCTCTCTCTCCATACCACTCCCCAAAAATTTTCGCCGCCCCAACACTTCAACACTATTTTTATTTTTCTTATTAATATAAGAAGGCAGGAATGTCAGGCCTCTGAGCCCAAGCCAAGCCATCGGCATCCCCTGTGACTTGCACGTATATGCCCAGATGGCCTGAAGTAACTGAAGAATCACAAAAGAAGTGAATATGCCCTGCCCCACCTTAACTGATGACATTCCACCAAAAAAGAAGTGTAAATGGCCGGTCCTTGCCTTAAGTGATGACATTACCTTGTGAAAGTCCTTTTCCTGGCTCATCCTGGCTCGAAAAGCACCCTGACTGAGCACCTTGCGACCACTACTCCTGCCTGCCAGAGAACAAACCTCCTTTGACTGTAATTTTCCTTTAACTACCCAAATCCTATAAAACGGCCCTACCCTTATCTCCCTTCGCTGACTCTTTTTGGACTCAGCCCGCCTGCACCCAGGTGATTAAAAGCTTTATTGCTCACACAAAGCCTGTTTAGTGGTCTCTTCACATGGACGCACATGAAAATAATAATAATAATAGCTAAACCCCCAGCAAGATAAACTTCTTGCTCAACAAAAGAGAAAAAAACACAAATTACCAATATCAGAAATAAAAGAGGTTGTATCAGCAGAAATTCTGTATATACACAGTATCTGCTTAACCCTGGAGAAGGCAAAATTTTCCTAAAGAGGATATGAGATGCATTGACTATGAAAGAAACAATTTATCAACTGGGGTTTAACAAATTGAAAACCGTGACTCATGAAAAACATGACTAATAAACAGAAAGCCACAGATTGCAAGAGACAGTATCTATAATACATGCACCTAACGAAATACCTGTAACCAGCATATATAAAGGTCATTTATACCTCAGTAATAAGACAAACAACCCAAATAAAGAATGGGCAAAAGACCTGAAAATAAAACATTCTAACAGAGAATTTGAGATCCTCTTTATGAGTGTCTTGTTATAGGTTGTCAAATTTATGTCTTCAATAAAAGAATAACACTTTGCTATTTTATTTTTTCATAGCATTTATATTAGTGTATTAATGTTTTTAAAACAAAGTATTGTTATGACTTATCAAATACTCAAGGCTGCTTTCCTTCACATTCCACACTTCATGAAGAAAGCCTAACCAATATGTGACATTTTTGTTTACAGAATGAAGTTTACCTCTAAGAATTATTCCAAAGGAGTGTGGAAAAGACGATTAAAAAGGCACCTCAAGATGTGGTAGGTCAAATAATAATGTAATTTAAAAGCAGAGGAAAAACAGCAGACATCAAATTTGTTCTAAAAATAATCTCTGGAATTTTCTCCAAAGAAAACAATTACAAAAACATACTTTGGAATATAAATACAAAACAACTGGAGTTTTGTTTAGCAGGTAGATAATTTCTTATTCTTTATTCTAAAGCAACTTTTAAAAATGTACTTTTTCAACTCAAGGGTCCCATTCCTGGCTACTTGCTGTGCATAATAGAAATTAAATACTAGTTTCTTACTTACAATGGGAAATCAACTCCAGTTGGTTCTATTCATATCAGGTTAAAAACAGGTTAAAAGAATAGAGCTATCACAATATGTAATGCTTACTCATTCTAATAACTGATTTTTTTTAACTTTCACATTGTTATAGAATATTTGTAAAACAATTAAGCCTGAAAAGTTTAAGATCACATTACAGTTCTTTGTTTCCAAGCCAATCAGTCTCCTGAAGTTTGAGAAAATTACTGGCTTTACAAATTAGAAAAGAGAGAATTACTGAATTGTTGTCTGCCTAAAATTGCCCAGCTGCCTCTAATTTGGGAAAGATAAATGCAGGTTAGGAAGATCACTGGAAGCTGCCAAACAGAAGCCAGGCTCAGTGGGAGGAGAGAAACTGCACAATCCATTTACAGATAAAGCTCTTATGAAGGTGGGGAAGTTTTTTCTGAGGAAGTGCCACATAAAGTTTGTAATAAACTCTTGCAATTCATAGCTGCAGAGTATCAGCAGTAGCTGTTCCCACTTTATACACCTGGAACCTTCACCTTTATAAAGCAGAGGTCTGTCTCTTTTCAATAGTTTTCATATACATCAAAAGGAAACAGTAAGGATAAGAGATGACACTAAACTGGAATTAGGCTACAAGGGCTGTTGGGCAAATTTCCACAGTGTCATGTCACTGTTCTAGGGTTCATAACTACATAGGCCACTAAGAGAAATGACCAATCATTAGAAGGCAAACCTAATTCTGCCCGTTTTCATCCCACATACTGCATATAAAAGAAACAAAAAAAACATGTTGTCTTACAAAACAATGTAAACAAGGAAACGTTATTTATTTAAAAGACATTACACATTCCCTGTGTCCCGTATGTTTTCACAAATGCACTCTAATTCTTAAGAATCCTGCTGCTGAAGTATTGCCAACCTCACTTTATAGATAGAGGAACAGAAACTGTCAGCCTATCTACATGGGTTCCTTAAGGGTATGGATAATATCTTACTTGACATTGTAGCCCCAAGGCGTAACAACCAGCCCATATTAAACTCAATAAGTATGTTTTGGAATAAGTGAGTAAATGAATGAATGAGATACAATTGGGCTGATCTTGAAAAATGCATAAGATTGGAATAAGCAGAAGCAGGGAAGTGAAAGTAGAAAAAAATAACAGGGGAGGTGGGGTGGGGAGGAGAACCCAGCATGTGGAAATGGATATTACCAAAGAGAGATAGGCTTATAAGTATAAATGATAACAATCATTTGAAAAGCTATTAGGAAGAAATAATCCCATCTCCTTCTTTCATTACTTGTGCCTGTACCTAATTCAATTCACAAATCCAATATTGACATGAAAAACCCAACTCCAGTAAATTACTTTGTCAGAGTCAGAAAAATATAGACTTCTGACTGGTGCAAAAACTTTCATACTCTGTTCAAGATCTATTTGTTTCTGCATTCCCCATAGTCATCTTCACACTAAGTGACTTGAGTCAGCAATAATTAGACATTTCTGAATTCAGTTTTGGTATGTTCTTAATTTGTTTTGACATGATATAAAAATGTCAAGTCAACTCTCTAGAATCTGAGAACAATCACAGGATGCATATGTTGGAATTTGTTCTGCATTGTATGTCAAAGTGAAGAAATTCAAATTTCATTTATGTTTCACAAGCATAACAACCGTTGACAAGTTGCTATGAAAAGCAGACATTGACTCTGTCATTATTGCAAATTATTCATATTTGAAAGTTTCATAGTTTAGTATACATTTTCCTTTCCTGATTATATAAATGTATAATATTTATAGAAATATTTCCATCTGAATTATCAAGAGCAAAAATTTAGTATATGTTTTAAAATTTAAATTCATTAATAATTTTTTGATCTGTCTTCTATGTGTATTAGAGGTATGTAATATAAGAATTGGTTTTTTTTAATTTGCCATGCATTAAATTTAATTTGGTAAAAGGATTATCAGAACTCTCTCCTAGCCAAGAGCCTCTAACATACTATTTTCTTGATTCAATTCTTTTTCAGGTCTCCCTCTGAAACAGTCTCACTTTGAAATATATATTACTTTTCTACAAAATATAGTGTGTGTTAGTTTTTGGAATCCAAAATGATGTTTTATGATGCTCATTATATAATGACATATTATTATCCCCATAGGCAGCTCTTGGATCCAGTAAAGCAATATGGTGTATCACATCTAATAGGGCACCATGGTACATTCCTGGAATATCATTTGGAGTTGCCAGGGACTATAACTTAGAAAATTGATGAGAGTGAAATAATCTTATAACAAAAAAATATGAAAATGCTATTTTCAACCAGCTATTGGTTGACATTGTAGCTTTCAACCTATGGGAAGTAGAAATTTTAGCCTGTTCACTTAGGAAGACACACTTAAACTTAACTATTTGGACTCTCTAAAGAATTGTTTTGTGAGTCTCAAATTCTGATTTGGTGGAAATATTACTGTGTTCCCGGGAGAAATTCCTCCCTTGGACATTAAGACCTCCAAGTTCATTAAGTCCAAGACTGAGGGATGGGAAATGATAATTCTTTATGTTGGTTATATGGTATAATAGTGAAAGAGGTCACTCTCTGCTTTATCCTTTTGTCCCCAGTTCCATGCATTCTGAAAATAGGAGACACAGCAGTATTTATTAGCCAGATCTACCCATGATTTCCCAACCTGTGAATTCTGGCTGTGAAGGAGACAGCACCACATATAGCCAATTATTTTAGGCATACACTGCACCCTGTCAGAAAGCACTCTAACCTTGTAGGGTGTTGTCACCCAGACAGTGCCATAACTCACCATTTAGTAGGTTATATCATTTCACTTTATCAAGGCATATATATGTAGGTGATAGAGACATGGTAAAACCAGTGAATTCTGCGAGCATGAATCTATTGTCTCACTTCCTTCTCTGTAAAATGAGTTCCTTCATTGAAGGCAATGTAATATCTGATACCATAGTGATGAGTAAGGCTTTCTGTACATACATAAATGATTGTGTGGACAGAAATATTGTAAACATAGAAAAAAATCCATATGTTGGCCAGGCGCGGTGGCTCACACCTGTAATCCCAGCACTTTGGGAGGCCGAGGTGGGCAGATCACGAGGTCAGGAGATTGAGACCATCCTGGCTAACACGGTGAAACCCCATCTCTACTAAAAATACAAAAATAAAAATAAAAATACAAAAAATTAGCTGGGCATGGTGGCAGGCACCTGTAGTCCCAGCTACTCGGGAGGCTAAGGCAGGAGAATGGTGTGAACCCGGGAGGCAGAGCTTGTTGTGAGCCAAGATCACGCCACTGCACTCCAGCCTGGGTGACAGAGCGAGACTCCATCTCAAAAAAAAAAAAAAAAGAAAAGAAAGGAAAAGAAAAAAGAAAATCCATATGCCTATTAAATATCTATATTCATGAGAAAAAAAACAAGTCTGCCCACTCCATAACAGAAAGGATCCAACATAATCCACCAGTCACCTGATGGCTAGATAGATTTCCTGGGGAATAATATCGTTTTGTGGCTTTTTATTGGCCTGTGCTGTTGGTAGGCTGGACACCCAGCAGTGGTGGTAGCCAAAGCAGCCTTTGTGAAAAAAAATCTCTGTGGTTAAGCCCATGAGTAAGCTCCATCTATACTGTCACAGTCACTTTGTAAATGGATCCACTGAGTAAGCACCAGAAAGGACAGCAAAAGAAGCTGACTGACATCCACAGGAGGAATGGTCTTGTCCATTTGAATACTGACAGCTTCCTCTGCAGTGAATGCCACCTGAAGCACACTTACCTAGGGCATGCCTATCCACATGCAGCTTCCCTAGAATTCCTCATCACCAATTTTCTAGTTCTTATTCTTCCCAAGTCTCTTTTCTGTTGAACAACTTTTTGGCTGCTTGCTATGGATATTTCTAGATCTATACTAGCAGCCATCTCTCATCCCACAAACATGCAGCACCTGAAATTTTTCCTTCTGATAGAATTCTCTTTATCACTGTCTCCCATGACCATCTCCAGTGGAGCTGTAATACAGTGGGCAGCATGAGAGCACACCTGTCTCTCAACCAGATCATGTTCTGACACCATAGTGTATGGATCCTTCTATAAACTGGCTCATTTTTTTTCTTTCATTTAAGTGGTCATAGGGAACTCTTCATGAATCCATAGTTGTTTGTTGCTGTTGTTGTTGTTGTTGTTGTTGTTTTGAGATGGAGTCTGTCTCTGTCACCCAGGCTGGAGTGCAGTGGTATGATCTCCATTCACTGCAACCTCTGCCTTTGGGGTTCAAGCAATTCTCCTGCCTCAGCCACCCGAGTAGCTGGGACTACAGGCACCCCGCACCAAGCCCTGCTAATTTTTGTATTTTTAGTAGAGACAGGGTTTCACCATGTTGGCCAGGCTGGTCTCGAACTCCTGACCTCAAGTGATCCACCCGTCTCGGCCTCCCAAAGTGCTGGGATTACAGGCGTGAGCCACCACACCCAGCCAGAATCCACAGTTGTTATTTGAGGGGTAAATAGAAAAGCAGAAGGAGAACATATCATGGGAGTTTGAACTATCTACCTCATGAAGTTTACTTGTAAATTCCAGACCTTAAAGGATATTCTCATATAATCTCTACTTTACAGAAATGATGCTGTGCATGGTCAACTCTATTATTGTGTGGATCTGATAATTCACAGTTTATTATGAGCATTTTGAGTAACATAGTCATTTAGTGAATCATGACTGGGTATTCAGTTTCCACCATGACCCAAAAGAAGATCAGAACACTTGGCAGAAAAGAGCATATTTCCTATACTACAGGTATAGGGTTTGCTAAGTCACATGGCCCAAGCAGAAGTGCCTTTATTTCCCTTAAAACTGGCAGTTTTAAGGTTTATTCAATAAATAGTTTAAAGCCCCATATCCAAATGTGGCTTATGTTTCCCCCAGAATCTAAGAAGCCTACTAAGCATTATGCCTCTTTCTTAATGGTGGGTAATACAAAGTAGAGCAAATGGTTTCTTACTTTAAAGAAGAAATCTGAACATTCTCTCCTGTATCTGCCAAGGTCCAGTTAGGAGATTAAAAGCAACACTGTAATTTGAACTGGGAAATTTTAATATAAAGAATTATTGACTAGTAACAAGGGATTAACTACTACTGAGAGACCTCTTAAGAATACAGAACAGCAGATGCAGGGATCTGTCCACCTTTAAGGTAGAGGCAGATCACCCAAAGAAGAAACAAGTTTGAAAACATGCCGTACCCAAAGCTGAGAATCAGACCTTGATATAGAAGATGTAGATGTGGCAGAGAAGTGTGTTGTAATACCACAAGCCAGGGGTGACAAGCAGGAAACTGCTCATGAGATTGCTGGCAAGATTCACTGGGGAGCTAATCACTGGGGTGTTGACAAAACTCATGGGAGAGTAAACACCACCACTGGGTATTCCAGCCACACGCAGAAGTGCTGGCAAAACTCACTGGTGGGTGGGTGCCACTGGGTGTTCTGCCCACTGCTCCCCACCACATGGAACAAGGATTCAAAAAAGCACATGGGAACCAAGAAAATAAGCCCCTCACTAAATTCTCCTTACATTTCCCTCCAGTAGCAATACTTAACATGGTCCGGCTGGCAAAGGAGAAACATTTAAGGGTTCAGCTTCAGTATCGCAAGCAGGGCAAAGAAGTACATCACTGGAGCTGAGAGGCAATACAAATAAGAATTGGTGAACAGGAACAGCTCCAGTCTACAGCTCCCAGTGTGAGCGGCGCAGAAGATGGGTGATTTCTGCATTTCCAACTGAGGTATCAGGTTCATCTCACTGGGGAGTATCAGACAGTGGGGGCAGGACAGTGGGTGCAGTGCATCAAGCGTAAGCCAAAGCAGGGCGAGGCATCACCTCACCTGGGAAACACGAGGGGTCAGGGAATTCCCTTTCCTAGTCAAAGAAAGGGGTGACAGATGGCACCTGGATAATCAGGTCACTCCCACCTTAATACTGTGCTTTTCCAGCTGTCTTAGCAAACGGCACACCAGGAGAATATATCCCACGCCTGGCTCAAAGGGTCCTATGCCCACAGAGCCTCACTCATTGCTAGCACAGCAGTCTGAGATCAAACTGCAAGCTGGCAGTGAGGATGGGGGAGGGGCACCCGCCATTGCTGAGGCTTGACTAGGTAAACAAAGCTGCTGGGAAGCTCAAACTGGGTGGAGCCCACCGCAGCTCAAGGAGGCCTGCCTGCCTCTGTAGACTCCACCTCTGGGGGCAGGGCATAGCCAAACAAAAGGCAGTAGAAACCTCTGCAGACTTAAATGTCCCTGTCTGACAGCCTTGAAGAGAGTAGTGGTTCTCCCAGCATGCAGCTTGAGATCTGAGAACAAACAGAATGCCTCCTCAAGTGGGTCCCTGACCCCCAAGTAGCCTAACTGGGAGGCACCCCCCAGTAGGGGCAGACTGACACCTCACACAGCCGGGTACTCCTCTGAGACAAAACATCCAGAGGAACGATCAGGCAGCAACATTTGCTGTTCACCAATATCCACTGTTCTGCAGCCTCCACTGCTGATACCCACGCAAACTGTCTGGAGTGGACCTCCAGCAAACTCTAACAGACCTGCAGCTGAGGGTCCTGACTGTTAGAAGGAAAATTAACAAACAGAAAGGATATCCACATCAAAACCCCATCTGTATGTCACCATCATCAAAGACCAAAGGTAGATAAAACCACGAAGATGGGGAAAAAACAGAGCAGAAAAACTGGAAACTCTAAAAATCAGACCGCCTCTCCTCCAAAGGAACGCAGCTCCTCACCAGCAACAGAACAAAGCTGGACGGAGAATGACTTTGACAAGTTGAGAGAAGAAGGCTTCAGACAATCAAACTACTCCGAGCTAAAGGAGGAAGTTGAACCCATGGCAAAGAAGTTTAAAACCTTGAAAAATCATTAGACGAATGGCTAACTAGAATAACCAATGCAGAGAAGTCCTTAAATGACCTGATGGAGCCGAAAACCATGGCACGAGAACTACGTGATGAAAGCACAAGCCTCAGTAGCTGATTCGATCAACTGGAAGAAAGGGTATCACTGATGGAAGATCCAATGAATGAAATGAAGCAAGAAGAGAAGATTAGAGAAAAAAGAATAAAAAGAAACAAACAAAGCCTCCAAGAAATATGGGACTATGTGAAAAGACCAAATCTACGTCTGATTGGTCTACCCGAAAATGATGGGGAGAATGGAACCAAGTTGGAAAACACTCTGCAGGATATTATCCAGGAGAACTTCCCCAATCTAGCAAGGCAGGCCAACATTCAAATTCAGGAAATACAGAGAACGCCACAAAGATACTCCTCGAGAAGAGCAACTCCAAGACACGTAATTGTCAGATTCACCAAAGTTGAAATGGAGGAAAAAATGTTAAGGACAGCCAGAGAGAAAGGTCAGGTTACCCACAAAGGGAAGCCCATCAGACTAACAGCTGATCTCTCAGCAGAAACTCTACAAGCCAGAAGAGAGCGGGGGCCGATATTCAACATTCTTAAAGAAAAGAATTTTCAACCCAGAATTTCATATCCAGCCAAACTAAGCTTCATAAGCGAAGGAGAAATAAAATCCCTTACAGACAACCAAATGCTGAGAGATTTTGTCACTACCAGGCCTGCCCTAAAAGAGCTCCTGAAGGAAGCACTAAACATGGAAAGGAACAACCGGTACCAGCCACTGCAAAAACATGCCAAATTGTAAAGGCCATCGAGGCTAGGAAGAAACTGTATCAACTAATGAGCAAAATAATCAACTAACATCATAATGACAGGATCAGATTCACACATAACAATATTAACCTTAAATGTAAATGGGCTAAATGCTCCAATTAAAAGACACAGACTGGCAAATTGGATAAAGAGTCAAGACCCATCAGTGTGCTGTATTCAGGAAACCCATCTCACATGCAGAGACACACATAGGCTCAAAGGGATGGAGGAAGATCTACCAAGCAAATGGAAAACAAAAAAAGGCAGGGGTTGCAATCCTAGTCTCTGATAAAACAGACTTTAAACCAACAAAGATCAAAAGAGACAAATAAGGCTATTACATAATGGTAAAGGGATCAATTCAACAAGAAGAGCTAACTATCCTAAATATATATGCACCCAATACAGGAGCGCCCAGATTCATAAAGCAAGTCTTTAGAAACCTACAAAGAGACTTAGACTCCCACACAATAATAGTGGGAGACTTTAACACCCCACTGTCAACATTAGACAGATCAACGAGACAGAAAGTTAACAAGGATATCCAGGAATTGAACTCAGCTCTGCACCAAGCAGACCTAATAGACATCTACAGAACTCTCCACCCCAAATCAATAGAATATACATTCTTTTCAGCACGACACCACACTTATTCCAAAAATTGACCACATAGTTGGAAGTAAAGCTCTCCTCAGCAAATGTAAAAGAACAGAAATTATAACAAACTGTCTCTCAGACCACAGTGCAATCAAACTAGAACTCAGGATTAAGAAACTCACTCAAAACCTCTCAACTACATGGAAACTGAACAACCTGCTCCTGAATGACTACTGGGTACATAACAAAATGAAGGCAGAAATAAAGATGTTCTTTGAAACCAATGAGAACAAAGACACAACGTACCAGAATCTCTGGGACACATTCAAAGCAGTGTGTAGAGGGAAATTTATAGCACTAAATGTCCACAAGAGAAAGCAGGAAAGATCTAAAATTGACACCTTAACATCACAATTAAAAGAACTAGAGAAGCAAGAGCAAACACATTGAAAAGCTAGCAGAAGGCAAGAAATAACTAAGATCAGAGCAGAACTGAAGGAAACAGAGACACAAAAATCCCTTCAAAAAATCAGTGAATCCAGGAGCTGGTTTCTTGAAAAGATCAACAAAATTGATAGACCACTAGCAAGACTAATAAAGAAGAACAGAGAGAAGAATCAAATAGACACAATAAAAAATGACAAAGGGCACATCACCACCAATCCCACAGAAACACAAACTACCATGAAAGAATATTATAAACACCTCTATGCAAATAAACTAGAAAATCTAGAAGAAATGGATAAATTCCTCGACACATAAACCCTCCAAAGACTAAACCAGGAAGAAGTTGAATCTCTGAATAGACCAATAACAGGCTCTGAAATTAAGGCAATAATTAATAGCTTACCAACCAAAAAAAGTCAAGGACCAGATGGATTCACAGCTGAATTCTACCAGAGATACAAGGAGGAGCTGGTACCATTCTTTCTGAAACTATTCCAATCAACAGAAAAAGAGGGAATCCTCCCTAACTCATTTTATGAGGCCAGCGTCATCCTGATACCAACACCTGGCAGAGACACAACAAAAAAGAGAATTTTAGACCAATATCCCTGATGAACATCAATGCAAAAATCCTCAATGAAATACTGGCAAACTGAATCCAGCAGCACATCAAAAAGCTTATCCACCATGATCAAGTGGGCTTCATCCTTGGGATGCAAGGCTGGTTCAACACATGCAAATCAATAAACGTAATCCAGCATATAAACAGAACCAATGACAAAAACCACATGATTATCTCAATAGATGCAGAAAAAGCCTTTGACAAAATTCAACAACCCTTCATGCTAAAAACTCTCAGTAAATTAGGTATTGATCGGACATATCTCAAAATAATAAGAGCTATCTATGACAAACCCACAGCCAATATCATACTGAATGGGCAAAAACTGGAAGCATTCCCTTTGAAAACTGGTACAAGACAGGGATGCCCTCTCTCACCACTCCTATTCAACGTAGTGTTGGACGTTCTGGCCAGGGCAATCAGGCAGGAGAAGGAAATAAAGGGTATTCGATTAGGAAAAGAGGAAGTCAAATTGTCCTTGTTTGCAGATGACATGATTGTATATCTAGAAAACCCCATCATCTCAGTCCAAAATCTCCTTAAGCTGATAAGCAACTTCAGCAAAGTCTCAGGATACAAAATCAGTGTGCAAAAATCACAAGCATTCTTATACACCAGTAACAGACAAACAGAGAGCCAAATCATGAGTGAACTCCCATTCACAATTGCTTCAAACAGAATAAAATACCTAGGAATCCACTTACAAGGGATGTGAAGGACCTCTTCAAGGAGAACTACAAACCACTCCTCAATGAAATAAAAGAGAATACAAACAAATGGAAGAACGTTCCATGCTCATGGGTAGCAAGAATAAATATCATGAAAATGGCCATACTGCCCAAGGTAATTTATAGATTCAATGCCATCCCCATCAAGCTACCAATGACTGTTCACAGAATTGGAAAAAACTACTTTAAAGTTTGTATGGAATCAAAAATAAGCCCGCATCGCCAAGTCAATCCTAAGCCAATAGAACAAAGCTGGAGGCATCATGCTACCTGACTTCAAACTATACTACAAGGCTACAGTAACCAAAACAGCATGGTACTGGTACCAAAACAGAGATATAGACCAATGGAACAGAACAGAGCCCTCAGAAATAATGCGGCATATCTACAACCATCTGATCTTTGACAAAGCTGACAAAAACAAGAAATGGGGAAAGGATTCCCTATTTAATAAATGGTGCTGGGAAAACTGGCTAGCCATATGTAGAAAGCTGAAACTGGATCCCTTCCTTACACCTTATACAAAAATTAATTCAAGATGGATTGAAGACTTAAATGTTAGACCTGAAACCATAAAAACCCTAGAAGAAAACCTGGGAAATACCATTCAGGACATAGGCATGGGCAAGGACTTCATGTCTAAAACACCGAAAGCAATGGCAACAAAAGCCAAAATTGACTAATGGGATCTAATTAAACTAAAGAGCTTCTGCACAGCAAAAGAAACTACCATCAGGGTGAACAGGCAACCTACAGAATGGGAGAAAATTTTTGCAATCTACTCATCTGACAAAGGGCTAATATCCAGAATCTACAAAGAACTCAAACAAATTTACAAGAAATAAACAACCCCATCAAAAAGTGGGCAAAGGATATGAACAGACACTTCTCAAAAGAAGACATTTATGCAGCCAACAGACACATGAAAAAATGCTCATCATCACTGGCCATCAGAGAAATGCAAATCAAAATTACAATGAGATACCATCTCACACCAGTTAGAATGGCAATCATTAAAAAGTCAGGAAACAACAGTTGCTAGAGAGGATGTGGAGAAATAGGAACACTTTTACACTGTTGGTGGGACTGTAAACTAGTTCAACCATTGTGGAAGTCAGTGTGGCGATTCTTCAAGGATCTAGAACTAGAAATACCATTTGAGCCAGCAACCCCATTACTGGGTATATACCCAAAGGATTATAAATCATGCTGCTATAAAGACACATGCACACGTTTGTTTATTGCGGCACTATTCACAATAGCAAAGACTTGGAACCAACTCAAATGTCCAACAATGATAGACTGGATTAAGAAAATGTGGCACATATACACCATGGAATACTATGCAGCCATAAAAAATGATGAGTTCATGTCCTTTATAGGGACATGGATGAAGCTGGAAACCATCATTCTCAGCAAACTATCGCAAGGACAAAAAACCAAATACCACATGTTCTCACTCATAGGTGGGAATTGAACAATGAGAACACATGGACACAGGAAGGGGAACATCACACACCCGTGCCTATTGTGGGGTGGGAGGAGGGAGGGAGGGATAGCATTAGGAGATATACCTAATGCTAAATGATGAGTTAATGGGTGCAGCACATCAACATGGAAAATGTATACATATGTAACAAACCTACACGTTGTGCACATGTACCCTAAAACTTAAAGTATAATAAAAACAAACAAACAAACAAACAACCAAAAAAAACACTGACTGGCAAACCGTTGTTCATCACCGTAGGTCCCTAACGTATATGTGGTCAAGGTCACTCCTTTGGTTTATTGGAGAAGGGGGTTGTTATGGTTTATTTAACCAAGTTTATTCTTCTTACAGTTTCACCATTGCCCACAGGGAGTTTTTCTTGCATATGCTAATAGCTCCATTGTTTACCCAGAATGAAGGGTTTTTGTTTATTTATAAATAGTTTCAATTGTTTTATTGGGATTACGAGAAGGATGGAAGGTGAAAGCAGACAATAAACTGCAAAGATTCAAATGCCTATACTAAAATATAAATTTTTTTATCCTACTTATAGAAGTTTTCAAGAAAGAGTACTTTGTAATGTTTCCTCCCCTCCACATACTGATTAGCTTCCTATAACTACATTTTATCTAAAATAAATAAATTGAAAGTTGTCTAGTTTTTATTTGGTTGTTAGATTTTAACTCTAATATACTTGAAAATTTTTTAAAAATTTAGTGTGAAAACACATTTTAAAACGTTTCCTTTACTCCAGAATATTAATTTGCATTTCAATTTAGCACTAACTTCCTAACAACAGAATACTTATATAGAAATGTTTTGTCTTTATATAACTCAAAATACTATGAAAAACAAAAAACAAAATCAATAAACAGATTAAATTCCATTTCCACACTCTGTGACCTCTGTATTACCCTATTAGCAGTTAACAAAATGCCGATCATCAAACAAATACTCCTGGATCATCTAAGGAGGAGGCCTCTGGGATTCTATAATCTTCGGTGTTGTGTCTGAGTGATATTTCCATCTGATCTCATCAATTTCACCATCATTAAGTATAAATGATGCCAGCACTGGAATCTGAGAAAAATAGTTCTTAGCCAGGATATGTTTGTGTTTGATCTTGTGAATAAATGAGCGTTCATATCCCTGCAAAGAAAAAAATCAAATTCTAGTAAATATCACAGATATATTTTGCCAGGTAAAAATACTGTCACGCCTCGGTGCCTTTGCTTTTCAATTCTTTCATCCCAGACTACCTTTATTTTTCTCACATTGTCTATCATCATTCACGACTCAGCTCCTATGATACTTAAACCTGGAAGTTTTCCCCAACTCTCCCTCTGACTTCTCTAAGTTTAAACCACTGCTAGTTACCAACTCAATATTCATTCTCTCTTCCATTTGAGCCAGAGGCCTGATTTTGTATAGGGTGTGATATGTCTAGCTTTCTTAAGCCTTTATTCTAACTGGGGGTATCTAGTTAGAATATATATATAATTATATTATTAATGTTATAGATATTGAGGTGAGAAAAAACAAAAATAAAAAAATACAAAACAAGGAAAGTCTGAGAAACTGTCACCACCAAGAAGAATCTAAGGAGACGTGACAACTAAATGTCTTCCAAGATTATTTAATTATACACAATATATATAACCTTATATAATTATATATATATAATTGAATAAAGCCTTTGAAAGGGACTTTAAAGAATGGGAAGAGTCACCTATCAAGCACCTCTAGCCTTTTGCCATTACTGAGAGGTATATGTAATGAAGAAGATGAACTAGCTATCCTATCACTAAGAGCCCACTAAACATGAGAGAGAAAGCTGAAGATTAAATATGGCTGAGGAAAAAGTGAGATGGCCTGAATTTCTGAGAACAAGGTGGAGTCACCATACTAGCCCCAAACTGCCAACCTTTGAACTTTCTTGTTACATAAGCAAACTAAACCCATATTTGATTAAATCATTATAAATTGCTTTTTCTGTTCTTGTAGCTGAACCCAAACGCAGCTGAGACAACAAAAAGTTAAATTCATTAAATTTTCTTGTTTCTCTGTAATTACTTAGTACAGTATTTGGCACATCCAAAAGTAAATTCTGGTTAAATTAATAAATGTAATCTATTACCTATTAATCTTAATTGGCCCTCTTTTCAATCAAATCACAAATACTACCTATACTTCTTCCTAAAATTTATTTTCTGAGAATAAGATATTCCCTCAATAAAGGTCTCTTCAGAGGGTCAAATCAAAGATAAAAGAAAGTCCCGGGTGAAAGGACCAAAGGAGCAGAAAGCATTATATAGGAGTATCCTGGGCTTATTAAAATTTCCTCTTAACAGAAAAATTTACTAGGTTAAAATATTCATCTTTTGAGTTAATCTAACTTTGTTTCTACCACTTCTTAGCCCATATTTCATTCAAGAAAAACTAACACACTTTATTATGCTATATTAACTTACACATGTACAAAACTTTATAGGTTTTCAAAGTGCCTTTACAGAACTATAAATTATTAAAGATGAGATAAATTATGGTATATGTGTCCAAGGCACTAATAAGTAACTCTTAAATAAATGAATATATTTCCATATTATATTATTTATATTGTTAAGTAAAGCAAAGAAACTAAGTCTCAGAGTCATTTAATATGAAATTCCTGCTACAGTAAAAGTGTATATACTTACATACACATAGAAAACTTCCAGAAGGATTTCAACAGATTATTATATACATAAGAAATAGTAGTTACCATTGCAACGTGGAGATAGGGATGGGTGGACATCAAGAGACCTTTTTTCCCATTGAAATAAGGTCCATTCTCTTGAAATAGCCATGTGATGGTTTTAAACTATGTCCACAAATTCTTTGGGTGTATAAATAGTTCTAAGAATATTACAGAAAGGTCCCATATACCCCACACCCACATTTTCCTGAATGTTTCTCAATCTGGGTTTGTCCTATGTTTTCTTCATTATTAGACTGAAGGGATGGGTTTTGGAGAGGAAGACCACAGGGGGTGAAGTGCCCTTCTCCTCACATCATATCAACAGTACATACCATCAACATGACAGCACTGCTGCTGTTAATCTGGATTACCTGGCTGAGATAGTGCTTGTCAGGTTTCTCTACTGTAAAGTTCCTCCACTTGCATCCATAATATAGTCTTTGGAAAGGAGTTATTATGTACAGCCCACACTTAAAGGGTGGAGAGTTATTCTCCATCTCCTTAAGAGTGGAGAGTATCTACATAAATTATTTGGAATTCTACATGGGAGATTTGCCTATTTGCTTCCCTTTATTCATTCAATCATTTTTAAATTTTTTTAATTGATAATAATTGTACATATTTATGGGGTACATAGTGATGGCATGATACATAGATCATGATCAGAGTAATTAGCATATTCATCTCAAACATTTATTATTTCTTTGTGCTGGGAACATTTAATATGCTGCTTCTAGCTATTTGAAACTATGTATTGTAATTAACTATAGACAACCTACAGTGCCACAGAACAGTACTAGAACTCACTCCTCCCATCTAGCTATAATTTTTGTATCCTTAACAAATCTCTTCCTATTCCCTCAACCTCTGAGACTTTTACTTTCTACATTACATTTTTTATTCTGTTCAGATTCTAAGCCAATAATATATTGCTTTTATTAAAATTAAAAATAAAATGCATCAAAAATTTTTAAAGTGTATAGTTACTACCTAAGTTTATTCATGCCAAAAAAAACTATGCAGAAAGCTTTAAATAATGGTCTACTCAAAGCTTCCCTATGATGAGATACCATTATCTCTTTTTTATAGATGAGAAAACTGGGTCATTGAGACATTCACAAATTTGTCCAATTTCTCCCAATTCATGAATGGTAAAGCTAGAATTCAGAGCCAGAGCTGCTTTTATTCTCTTCACTGATTCCACTTATTTAGCTAATCTTTCTAAAAATTTATGAAGCAAAGAGGGCAGGTTTTAATGTAAAGTTGTCAGTGACAGAGATTTGAGTAACTGGGTCAGGATTACTAATTTTAAGTCCATGATTGTTCCTACTTTGGCCAATGTGCACACAAGGAGAGATCAATCCGCTCCACTTAAAGTTCACATTAATGAAAGTGTTTTTCCACATTTCCTATACCTGTTTCATATTAACTTTCAAGTATTTTTTTAACTTCTTAAGAAAGCAAATATCTCTGAACATTAAGAAAATTCTGAAAATGCTCCATCTTTCTGCAAGATATAAACTACTCTTTAACTGGGCTGAAAGTTAATAGTTAAAAGATTGTATCAGCCCAAAACCATAAAAAAAGCAAATGTTTTTCCAGTTTGTCTGCTTGCAAATCTTGGTGCCCTTTACAGAAATTCAATAAGACTGGCATTCTGAAATTAGAAATGCATGTGAATAGAACATTTAATTTGATACTGCAGTAATTTGATTAAATGCACAAAGGGAGTTGTGTGGATTAATTGAAGAAGCACTGGAATATCAGCTTTGGGAATGAACTTCAATCTCATCATGGGTCCTAGATGAAATGATATTGCTAGTATTGACTATGCTTCCTGTGATTAAATATTTATGAGGCAGCTTAGTTTACTAAATATAACATTTAATACAGCTTCAACTTATTGCTACCTTTTCTTTCAATCCCTAGAGTGAAATTTTTCTTAGCCTGGCTTCTTAAAACTAAAAAATGTTTTAAAACTAAAACTTTAGCTAGTTTCTTATCTTTATATTCATCACCCCTTGTTCCACTGAAAAAAACAAATAGGGAATCACACTATTTTAAACGACTATTGCATTTTGTCATTTCTTTACTTTCCTTTAGCTGACATCTTGTGTGGAATTAAACAATGCAGAGAATCAGTATTAACTCTTGGGATCCTGGACCTAGTGTAAATGGAGCTCTCTAGGAACTCTTCAGGAGTCCCTCAATTTACCCATCAAAATGTTTTACAGATTGTATCATGTAAGTTACTAAAATTACAGTAAATGGCATTTAATGTTTACAGTGCTTGCTCCACTCCCAGCAAGTTGGAAGCAAATGAAAAATGGAGCATCAGAACTACACCCCATCAGTATGATTGCCATTTAGAGCACAAAATTATGAACAAAATTTGAGAGTTGGGTGTTTTTAAACAGACTCATGATAATTAATCAAAGAAGGAAAGATTCTGGGTTCCATAATACCTATCTGGTGGTAATGCACATTTATTCATTCAACAAATACTTATAAACTCCATTCTGTGACAGGCAGTATTGTAGGCATTAGAGAAATAGACGTAAATAAGCTGAACAAAATCGCTGCCTTCGTGGAATTTACTGTGGAATGTGCTTAAACTTGCTATTAGGAGAGACCGGTATGATGTTTAGGACTTGTAATATGTTCAAATCTCTTATATATACCTTTTATTTAATCTGTGCCATATATGCCATGCATATTTTTTTTGCTGTTAATCCATAAGTTCTGTTTCTTAATCTGATGGAAGTATTTAAGCATTGAATATATTAGAAGGCAGTCCAGCTATCTCTAATAATTCCAATCATTAAATTAACTTCCCAAATAAAATTCAAATTTCTTACCTCTTCAATACTTGTTAGCTTGAGATGAGCAGCTGCTTCATCTTTGGTAAGAAGAATACAGTTCCAGGGGGACCACTCCAGGGATTTATTCCACCTGACCATGACAAGATCACTGAGATTGTCACAGGCACTGAGGACTGACTGGGACGCCCATATGTTCTCTGTCAGGTACTGAATGTCTTGTAGCTGCATGTTAAAGCAAGTTTTAAAAACAATGTAGTTTAAATTTGTTTAAGATTATTATCTTGAGCAAATAATTAAATTATAGAGTATTTTTAAGTGAAATATTATTTACTAGGTTTCCATGACACATAGCCCCTTATTTTTCACTAAACTTCCGTTCATTTTGCCTAAACTACATTATCAGTCTCACAGTTGCGTACCCATCTCTAAACCAGAGTAAGCAGTATAAATTTATTTCAGTATGCTAATTTTACCTTAATATAATCTTAATAATACTGTAATGTTACCATAATAAACATATGGTATTGAATGATTTTTAAACATTCATTAGTAAGTACCATCTTAATTTCAGGGCCATTGTAGGGACCTTTTAAAACCTTTTACTGCCATTTTACAAATGAAGAAGCTGAGATTTTTTTTTTTTATATGGAACACTTCACAAGTTTGCATGTCATCCTTGTCCAAGGGCCATGCTAATCTTCTCTGTATTGTTCCAATTTCAGTATATGGGCTGCTGAAGCGAACACAGGAAGCTGAGATTTAATAAAGATAAGTAATTCACTTAGTGTTAATTAAAAGACTTGGTTGTTTTAATAAAAAAGAGGGGTAATGAAATAGCTGTTTAAAACTTTTTTAAAAATGTAAATTTTATTAGCTAAAACTCTTGGAATGACTTTTTATCATGGGGTCTGCATTATAAATTTACAATTGCCAGAGAGGGACAAACTCAACAAAGTATAAGCATGTAAAAAGAACATTTTTTAAAAAAGCTTCTGTGAAAAAGTGTGAGAGCAGAAATATTTTCTGTAAAATGAGTAGACAAAACCTAAACAATCTGCCAAAGTAAAAAACAAAAAGAACCTGTCATCATCGGCTACGACAGTATTTCATAAATTGATAATTCAATATATTAAGCTCAACGAATGCATTCTAGCTTTTACTTAATGCTAAAAAAGACAATACTCTGTACACAGCTGCTATGAAAACTAAATTTATAGACCTTTAAAATTCAATGTTTTATATATTTTACTTACATTCAAAATGCATCTTGTTTACATTTTTGTTTTTAATTTAGTTGCTCAACTGTACTAATAATTTTGAAATTATATCACACAGAATAACGTGTTTATTTGCACGTAAATGTCAAATGTGCACATGATAAGTGTGGTTGGCAGTCTCTAAGAGCTTTCTACCTTTCAAGTAGTCATTGTACTTGAAATTTTTGCAGTAACAGAGCAATACCACTGCCTATTATATTAGGCAGTATTTGTATGCATTACAGATAAACGAGGTGACTAGTACAACACTCAAATCTCTTGCAGAATATTTACTTTATATATATATTAACTTTCACCTTTTCATTTTACATGACATCATGTTCACATTTAATATGTGCTAATCTTTGCTGTTGTCCACAAGATTTACTATTTATGAGAATGTTCAAACATTCAAATTATGCCTCAAACACTATTACTGAAATAAATGTTAATCAAAACTACACCAATTACAAGGGGGGGAAGCTACTGGACACATATTTGTCTGCTAATCCTAGACACTGGAAAAGTAATATAAGAGACCAAAACCCTATACAGATACGGTATTGAAATTAAATCACATCTAATGGAGATTATCCTTATCTGAAAGGTTACAATGCTCCCTAGAATTTTTTCATTCAATATGTGTAATGGTTGATTTTACATCAACTTGACGAGGCCACAGGATACCCAGATATTTGGTCAAAAGGTATTCTGGTATTTATGTGAGGGTACTTTTGGATGAGATTAACATTTAAGTCAGTAGACTGAGTAAAGCAGATTGTCTTCCATAATGTGAGTGGGTTTTATCCAATCAGTTGAAGGCCTGAATAGAACAAAAAGTTCACCCTGTCCCCAAGTAAGGAAGACTGTTCCTGCCTAATGGCCATTGCATTGAGACATTGGCTCTTCCTGGTTCTATAGCAGCCTGCTGGTCATCAGACTTGAACTGGGCCATCAGCTGCTTAGGTTTTAGACTTACCAGCCTCCATAATTATGTGAGCAAATTCCTTGTAACAAATCTCCTTATATGTATATATATAACATATATGTATAACATTTTCTATTGGTTCTGTTTCTCAGGAGAAATCTGACTAATATAACATGGAATATTGAGGCAGCACTTGTTGGTGACTTATATTAAAGCCCTAGTACATCTAAGATTCTCTACAAGGAAATATACATCTGTCATGTCAATAATTCCTGAATAAAGGTAGCAAATAAGAATTTAAGCTGAAATAAACATCAAATTTATTAACAAAATATTCATTCTATTGGACAAAATATGTAATCATTTTAATTTGTGTTTTTCAAACTGTGGGTTGCTACCTCTTGGGTGATACCAAAGTTTTCCAAATGGAAATTAGAATAAGAAGACTGAGATTGATTAGAAAATATCAGAGTGCATCCATAGGGGTAAAGATAAACATTATTTTGGAAACTTTTATTTCTGAGGCAGAACAGCATGTATTTACACGTATGGATGCTGGGAATCAGACTGCCTAGTTTTCAATCCTGGTGCTGGTACTTAGTAGCGTAAACTTGGACAAGTTAGTTAACCACACAGTGCTTCCCTTTCCTCATCTGCAGAATGGAAATAATGCCTATTTTGACAGGATTTTTGTGCTGATTAACTCAATAAAGTGTGTAAAGCCATATAGGTACTGAGTATTGAGAATTATCTGCATGCCTATATCAGGTTGTCATAAAAATACATTTTTACTATGGATTGAGATTTAAAAGTTTGAAAGCTACTGATTTAGAAGAATTTTTTAACAAAGCACATCACATTTGGTATCTTTTTTTTAATCTCTATAAAGTTTTCTATTCATAGTAGTGCCTATTTTCCTATTTGGTATTAAATACAATTTAGTTCATTTTAATTAATAACTTTAATTTACAGAAAATTTGCCCTTATTTCACAGTCTGTGAACACAAATATCATCAATGAGGTCAATAGTGCTCTGTAACATACTTTTATTAATAAGTGGCTAATGTTGGGTAGTCATATCAACAACAAGTAAGTACTTCTCTTTTCTCACTCCCTTACCTAAGTCCAAATAGTGTCAGGAATTTGTTTTTATTTTGTAGAGACACAGACTATCCTCTGGCCCAAACAACCCAATAGAAGTCATGGAATAACCAAAGAGATCAAAGTAGTGGTTAAGTTAGGAATTCAGGCCAGAATTCCTGATCTCACAGGCTCCACCCTCTCACAGAGCTAGAAGTTCTTACGAGAAGCAGATTACTGATAGGGTCAATGATCCAATGCAATGATTCATCCAAAAGAACTCTGGCCAGAAACTTTCCAGTTGTGTGGTATCATATCAACACTTTACATAGACAAGTACCAAAGTCTTTCCCTAAGGTATTTTTTTTTTTTTTTACTTTCTATAAGCCTTAGCTTTCACTTTTGGTGTTATTTATCATTATGGTCACATTCAGTTTACACTAATTATTACTGTTATTCATAAACACTAGTATGTGTATATGTAACATCAGTTTCTGTAAAAGTCATTCATTCATTCAACAAATATTGAGGGCCTTAAATAAAAACTTGGTACTGTATTAGGTTATAGAGGTATAATGGTGAGCAGGAGGGAAAAAAGCATACTCCTGCCATCACAGAGCTTACAGTCTTGTGGAATAGAGAGTCATTAAACAATCACACACACACACGAACATGCAAAAGATTGCAAGATAGCCTCCTTGACAAGCTTCAGCTATAATTGGCACCCCTTATTGACCATACCTGCATCAAGAAAGCAATTTTAGAATCATCTTCATAATCAGCTTCTGTATAGTAGAGCTGTTGAAGTAAACATTTGTACTTCAAAAATGATTCTCGTTTTTGAGCCTCATTCTCAAGGCTAATGCAGTTACGACACCGGTATATGCGGCGTGAGGTGGATGATACAGAAAATTCTGTAGAAGGCAAATAAAGCTGGCAACTGTGGCAAAAGTAAATCTTCTTATAAAATTTCAATGGGTCTTGAGGGACCTAAATAGTAAGAAAAAAAAAAAAAAAAAGGTATAAAAGCCAGGCCAGGCCAGGCCAAATATGATCCCAACCAATAGAAGCAAAAAGGGCTAACTTATCTTAGAATGAGATTAAAAAAAAAAAGTTGGCTAATTTCTAAAATTATATTTTTCCCTGAACTTCTTATCCTACAGAAAATCTAAATTTCAAGCAGTATTTATTCATCCTGCCAAAATACTGAAAATCTGTTATTCATCAAATCTTAGATATTTGTGGTAAAATCACTTATAAAATTAATTGACTGAAAAAAATAGTAGGAAGAGGCTTTTTATTGTTAAGAAAATTTAGATTTTTTTCAGTTCTATATTACATTAGTTATTCCTATAGGCGATAGCTAGATTCACATATAAGTAAAAACCCACTAACTCAATTGTTCTTCTCATTTAATTTATCTTCAAAACAAATTTAGATTAGTTCAAATGATTAATTTTCAAAGTTTGAAATTCTATGTCTAAAGCAATAGACAGAAAGTAATTCTACCATAAAATAATCAATCCAATTATTCACTATGGGCTAAAGTACCATGAATGAATGAGTGAATTGTGAACATTTCAACACAAACTGAATCAAGACATATATATATGCCAGTCTTTCCTAATTTATGGTACCTCTGGCTTCCATGAAAGTAAAGATTAAGCAGCAACAGAGTTTGCATGTGATATATAAGACTTTCAAAAAATATTTTTATAAAGAAGGAAATGGACATCAATGTTCTATAAATTTTTTCTCTTACTTAATGTGGATTTAAAATATTTACCATTATAATCCCTTCTAATGTTTTACTTTGTTCTAAACATGTGTTACCTTTCTGCACCTTCCCTTCTACTCTGCCTTACTTTTCCTAAACGCTCCATCTTCCCAAAGGGTAATATTCTTTGAAAACTTCATTGTCCCTTGTCTTGTAATTTTGAGAGAGAAGACAATATGTAAATTTAATGGGTAGTCAATTCTTCAGGAGAAAAGAAGAGTGATCTAGGTGTATGATCAAAGATCCAGAAGACAACTTATCTGGTTCCTTTTCTTATTTTGAGATTTACACATTTTGTTTATCTTGAATGATTATTTTATCTTCATGCCTCCTAGGCATTAAATTAGCAAATATATCAGTCAACCTCATGAAAACGCGTTAGTACACCTCTCCATTATAGATGGAGCATTTATTATAATGCCATGGAAAGAAATTCTCTACCCATCTGAAATTGTGCAAGAAAAAAATAACTCATTTTTATTATGATTATGATGACAGAGGGCTCCATTTAAGCTACAGAATTTAACTCTACGAATTCTCCAGAGTACACTGGGTGCTTCATGCTGGCCTACTCCCAAAAAGTGGTTGTGGGGGTAGTGGTGTTCCTTCAAATTCTTCTCCCACTATGCAAACTAAAAATGTGCAAATGAGCCATTCCTTTTTAAAGTCAGTAACTTTTAAATCCAGCCAGTAGTTTGAGATATTGAAGAGCATATTCCCCCCAAAAAAGAAGTACAGGATAATCCATAGATGTGTCCTAGACTCAAGAACAAACTTTAAATCCTTTATCTTAATTAATATATTTATCATATACTGCAGGCAGAAATGCAACATGGTGCAGTCAGTTTGGAAAAAAATGTTTGGTAGTCTCTTTTTAAAGTAAACATGCATTTACTATGTGATTCAATACGCCACTTTCTAGGAATTTACCCCAAAACAATCAATTTACCCAAAAACTCATATCTAGTGCTTATAATGACTTTATTCATAAAAGACCAAAACTCTAAACAATCCAAATGTCCTACAACTGTGAATGGATTTTTAAAGAACTCTTGTACATCCAGATATTAGAATATTTTTCAGCTATAAAAACAAACCACTGATGCACTCAAAAACATGGGTGAATCTCAAATGCAATATGCTAAGTGAAAGACGTCAGTCTCAAAAGACTACATATAGTATGATTCCATTTATATAACCTTCTGAAATAGATAAAACTATAAAAATAAAACACATATCAGTGTTTGCCAAAGATCGGGAATTTAGGGAAAAAGCTGACTACAAGGTGACAGCATTAGAGAATTCTGGGGGCTGACAGGACCATTTCTTATTTTGACTGTGCTACTGGTTACATGACTCTATACATTTTTCAGAACTTACTAAAAAGAGTAAATTTTACCAAAGACAAATTTTAAAAATGAATAAAATGATACAACATTATCTAAAATTGTAGGAACTCTATCAATTGTATTACTCCAAAGATAAACGGAATAAGTCTACAGAGAAAGAAGGTGGCTCAGACAAATGAAACACTGGTTTGAATATGAAATAATATAATGGGAACTTTTTCTCTTGGACTTTTGTTATATTTTAATATCCTTTTTGCAATACAATCAGGTTTTTAAAAATCAAGTTAAAAAATATAAAAATTAAACAATTTTTATTCTTCTAGAAGTTTTGACTAAATATGAGATTTTGTTTTTTAAAAAAAGCTAAAGATGTTTAGTCAGCTTTTTAAGTAAATTTTAACTGAATATAATCATTGAAATAAAACTATAATTCTCTGACAACATTCTCCACCCCAAGAGTTTTACTAATAGTGTTTCAAATAGCTCTGCACAGTAAGAAGGCAATGAAGCATTTATCTTGGCTTTAGAGAGCAAAATTCCCACAGAAGCCTAACGACACTGGAGTTGGAGAAGATAGTGTAATTCAAATATGTTACATTTGAAGTTCTCTCAGAATATCCATATGGACCTGTTCAGTAATAATTATAACTTTGTGATAAGTGTTATAAGGAACACAAACAAGGTATAACATGGAATCTCAGAAAAAAAGAATTTAACTCCCTGTGAGGCCACATGAAGGAGGAGAGATGAGAGTTGAGTTTTAGAAAATGAACAGGAATTGGCTGGGTAAATACTGAATAGCATTCCAGGGGAAACCAATGGTGTGTACAAAGCCACGGAGGCGTGAGAAATCATAATACATTCAACATGATGCAATATTCAGTTGGAAAGTTGGTGAAGAGATTAGGAAATAATTGAAGGTTGGAAATACACACATGTCAAATGAGTAAGTTTAGTTTACCAACATCACAAAGTATCATTCAAAGGAGATACTACCAATAAGATGGTATTCCACATGGACTCCCAAGTAAAGTGTTAAAGCAAAATTTGAATATACTTCAATTTACTATACCACATCTTAGGATTTTGAAAAAGGAATATAGAGAAAAATGTAAAATACCTTAAGGTATTTTGCAACTTCAGGATTAAACAGAGGTGTTTTGATATAATGAAAAAAGAGTGTCGCAATTCTTTTTCGGAGTCCTTCAAGGTTATGATGTTTGACTCCTCTCATCATAAGGTCAACCTCTCTGTCAATCAATTCTAGAATTTCCCGAGTTAGTTTACATTCATGTTCCTATACAAAAAACAAAAATATATGGTATAAAATTTTACAAATCACTAAGTTCATTTTCAAATTGCCATCAAAACGAACCAAAATCTACATTCCTAAAGAAATGAAACATTGCCAGTAGGAGTATAAATTGGCAAAACTAATTTGGAAAAAAATCGGTATTATCCGACATACTGGAGTTAAAGATATGCATAATCTATGACCCAGGAATTCTACTCTTAGGTTCTTTAAAGAAATGTGCATGTAGAGCTCTACTGTTTATATTCACTGAAAATTAGAAACAGCCAATTGTCCATAAATAAATTGATTACATTAATAAATTACGGTTTATTCATACAATAAAATATTATCTGATTTTTTTGTTGTATATATAGCTATATACAACAAAAACTTAAATCTTACAAATTAATTTTAAGCAAAATACTCAAGGTACAAAATAACAGATATAGTACAATTCTGTCAAATAAAATTCAAGAATAAGCAACACTAAACCATATTATTTAAAGATTTATACAGAGGTGGTAAAACTGAAGAAAAATCAAGAAAATGACTACCATGAAAGTCAGTATATAGTTACTTCTAGAAGATGACAGGAGGAATTGTAATTCGAAGGGAAAAGAGGACACCAGAAACGTTGGCAACTTCCTGTTTAATATTTGTTAAACTGTACGTATATATTTTATTCACTTTTCTGCCTATTTATTATAGGTCACAATATTTTTTATAAGGTAATAGAAATGAGTGTGGTTGGATGAAAAAGCCACAAAGCCACAAGTAATAAGCGATTAATGTAGAAATATTTATAAGGTCCTCCAACTGCCAAGGGAAAACTGGAAGATACACAGCTTGAATGAAGGAGTCAGAAGATAAAGTCATTAATTGTAAAATAATGCTCTTCTGTACTTTGTACTACATAGTTGGTAAGGCTAATACGAGAGTCTGCATCAGTGGTCCTTTACCCTGGAGGCACCTTAGAAGGACCTGGGGGAGATTTTTAAAAATTTTAATATTGTCCTCATACCTGAAGAGCTAATTTAACTGCTCTGAAGTGGGGCCTAGGTATTATACTCATTTATGCACATATTCATTCATGCTGTCCCTCTCTCAGGCTCTCCAGGTGATTCTAATATGTACTGAGGTTTAAAATTCACTGGTCTGTATTAGTAACTATCATCAAAATAACACCTATTATTTATTGAGGCCCCCCTCTTTGTAAGGCACTATATTAAGTTTTTATGTTTATATATGTGTGTGTATATATATCTACATACATGTAGATAGATACACACATACATATTCTCAGAGCAACTAATTTTACAAATGACAAAACTGATTTTCATAAATATTAACTTATTTTAAGGTTGTGCAGCCATAAATGAATAGAGTCAGAATCCTCCATCAAAATATTTTCAAGTAAATGTATATATGAATATTTCATACTAAACATATTAAGATATGCATGATTTGCCTTTTATGAGTCCATCCTTTGGCCTTTTTATTACTGGTCCTAATTATGTCAGGATTTATATTGTATTCCCTAAGCACTCTCTTTTTGCCAATCTGGTCTTTTTACTGCCCTCTGTAAGTATCATGTTTATTTCCTACCTCTGGACCTATTGCTTCTTCCTCCCTACCTATCTCTATCTTTCAAGGTTGGTCACTACACAAACATCTTTGAAAAAGTGGTCCAGAAAAAAGGCAGTCAATGCCTTTGCTGCCATGGAGATGTCTCCCTGGAAGAACCATTTACCCAATTATTTAATGCGTTTTAAGAGTTTTGTGTGCCTTGGAGGACAGACACACAAACTCATCCACAGAAAGAGCGTTCTTTACAGTTAGGAGTAAAGAAACCTACACAGGGTATCAAAATGTTATGCTTACGAAATTCTCAGGTTTGTAATCATGTAGCTCACTTAGATGGACCTAAATATGGCTGATAGTTTTCAGCTGTTATATATAGTGAACCACTGATGTTCATTACAATATCTATGTCTATATGTTCTGGCAATCTGCGCCATATCGATGACCAAAACAGACTGACCATGCAGTTATCTAATCCACTGCTTATGTATAAACTTTAGTTAATACAGATGATCAAACAGAAACAACCCATATTTCTATGCTATACTGAACAAGCATCTGCCAAGTGTCTTATTAACTTGAGAACTCAAAAGCACAATTCAGAACCCAAATACTTTTTACCTCTATTGCCCACTTATTATATAAGCTTACATTAAATACTGAGCTTACATTATGGTCAGGATAAATTAAATAAAATAATATAAATTATTTAATTTATTTACACTGACCATAATGTAAGCTCAGTATTTCCTTTAATTTGAGCTATAAAATGCAAGAGCTATACCAATGGTCCTAATAACAGCAGGGTTTCCCCTTTAATTAGGAATATAGACAAAATATTCATTGTGATGAATGTTCGAGTGTGCTGCCCAGATCAGCCCTACTTCAGCACTGAAGCAGACTCTCAGCAGCAGTTTGTGGTAGCTGACAGCTCTCCACTGAGCCTCTCTCTGAGAATTCCCTGTGCTGAAGAGAGCCATCTTGCCTGAAGACAGACAGTTACCATCAGCTGAAAATAAACTGCCTCATCTAAGGTCACGTTTCTTCTCAGGGACATCCTGAATCAAATGACTAATTGCTGTGGCAGTATAAAGACCCAGGATCCTGTGAAAGTCTGGGATATGTGAAAACAAAAACTAAATCAAGTCCTGGCCCAGGTCCAGATCATAATGGATCTACTGGGTTCACAGGGCCACCTAGCATTCATTTCCCTGCTCCTTGAATATATAACTGGAATAGAATACTTGATAGTTGGCACAGCCTCATTACCCTTGATTTCATGACCTGTGGAGTAAGAGCTACCATGATGAGGAAGACCAAGTGGAAGCCCTGTAACTGCCTTAGTCTGGGAACAGAGGAGGTGAAAGTAAAAATGGCCCCACTTACTACTTGGGAAATTTTTGCTTCCTGCCCCTGTAACTCTGGACTTTTCAAGTTTAGAGGTCCTAATTCCTGGAGGAAAAATGCTTCTAATGTATGACACAGTGTAAGTCCTATTAAACTCTGAGCTACAACTAATGCCTAAGTTCTGCAGGCCAAGAGACCTGCGGGCAAGGCAAGTGTTTTCTTGCTTATAGAGGTAACTGACTCTGATCTTCAAAAGACAATGGTGCAGTTATTACCCAACAGGGACAGAGAAGAATATGTTTGGCACCCAGGTAATGGGCATTTCTTGGTATATCTTTGCCTGATTTTGACAGTAAATGGAAGTCTGGTAGCCTCAGCCTGAGAAAAGCATAGTGACCTGTGGTTCAGACCTCTCAAGGTACAAGTCACTCCAAAAAGTGGGCCACCTGGACCAGTCAAGATGCTAGTTCGGGGAGAAGGAAATCTAAAACAGATAGTAGATGAAGGAAACAGTGAGCATGTCTTGTGGCCTTAAAGCCAATGACTACACTAGGGGCTGCAGTTTTTCTTATTAACCTTGCTTTCGGGCCTATCTAAATCCGGAGGAGCTAATCCTAAAACCTACAACATGAAGTGGATCCAGGCAGCAGTATGTGTACTCTCCCCATCCTGGTAGATTGCTGGCTGACAACTCTCAAGTGAGGCTCTCCCCATCCTGGTAGATTGTTGGCTGACAACTCTCAAGTGAGGCTCTTTCTGAGAACTGCTCTCTAATAAAGAAAGTTACCTCATCCAAAGCTATGCCCTTCTGGGGGCAGCCCATCCAATACATGGTCAAAGTGGGAGTAAATTGTCCTGGCCCCTTGCCTAAATTCAGGACAACTCTGGATGGCCTTTCCAGTTTCAGAATTCCCTGTTACACTGGCTGAAGTCATTGTTGAGAATCCACCACAATTTAATTTCTCCATCCTCCCAATTCTGATTTCTCTACTCCCTCACAGGAATTATCCTGATAGCACTCTCCAACAAACTTCCTGAATATAAACCCCATCTCTGAGTTTGTTGTTTGTGTCTTGGGAAAATTTGATCTGTGATATCCGCCAACTTTGTTTTCATTAAAAGTAGGATGAAGAACACAGAAAATCAATAATTGACAAGAAAAAAGATAAAAATACAATGGTGCTGCTTTAAAACTGCTAAAAATCAATTTTTCACTGAAAAAGTCAACATATGTAGATTATAATTGCTGTTTATGTAATTATTAATCTCATGCTATACTGCATATATTTGCATTCATTGCATACAGATACATTTACATTCATTATATTTACATTTATTATGTATTATAACATATTTGGAGAACTTTTAGGTAAATATTAATGCATAAACCACATCCTTCCCAAATTATACCAAAACAATTCTTAATGTAAAACACTTTATTTGTTTTAGTATTTCATTAATTTTTTTTTATTGATAGTGAACTCTACCCCCAAACTAAGAGAAAGTTAACATACCTTTACAGTGTGTTTAAGAGTTAAAAGCACATCCAGCCTCTCATCTTGAGAGATATTTTTCAGCATAATGCACTTATAGATATTTTGCAGCTCTCTGGCTCTGATGGTGAACTGTGTATCCATCTCAATTGTTTTGCCATTAGGGGTTCTCCATATCTTTGGAGCTGAACACTTTAAAATAATATTATGTTTATAATTATCAGTTAATTAGAAACTACAAATAACAATTTTGATCCTTCTACTAAAAGTCTACCTTAATATAATGTGCTTTATAACTAAAGTATCGCTAAAGCTTAAGAAAATTAATTTAAGAATTTGCAGATCAGGCAAAAGTAAAATATTTTAGAAAAAAACAAATATGAAAGACAGTTATTCAGTCTGTAGAAGTTCATACACTTCTACAATATTCAGGATTTGCTACTAGTTTTTATGTTGAATTGTTTGAGAGATGTATGGAATTACTCATTAATCCCATGAGGACAATTATCTGCTTAGTTCAATTATACTGACTGTATATAAATACGTCTTGATCCTGCCTTGCCAATTGAAGATAACTTTTGTAGAGTAATTATGACAATCCTCAATATATTTAGACCTAAAGATATACCAAAAAGGGACTCTCTGAGTTATGGTTTAATGTCCTATAAAAATACTTCTATAAGAAGTTCAAAATTCTTCTCAAAGCAGATGTCCATAGTGAAAGAGCTATATTGCTGTCTTAACAGTGCTGGGCTGTGGTTCCTGCCTCCCTGATGCTGGCTAAGATTCTCACTTCCTATTTCCAAATCTGGCTTAGTGCCTCCCAACCTAGCCCACCTCCTAAATGAAGGGCCAGAAATGAAGTTCACTTGCCCTGAAGCTCCTCTGAGGACTCCCAGGCTAAGAATTCAGAGATTGGAGACAGGAGGTGAAATTAGTCCTCCTCAGGAAACACAGGATAATCTTTAATGATGGTACCTCTGTGTTTGCCACTGCTTCTGTTCCCTCTGACAGGGACATTTAGAGGAGATGCATTCACCCAGAAATTTCACAGTGAACACTTACTGTCTATTAGCTCCTCTACTTTAGGGTACAAAGCTGAGCTGCTCAGTTTCTTTCCCTAATGACAATTTTTCAGAAATAAGACTATGTTGATCATGACAACTCTTCAAAAACATGTTGGGTGTTTTTGTAGGTTAACTGTAATTGCTCTGGTGTCCTTGTAGTACAATTTACACCATACTTGCAAACATTTAAATCTTAGATGTGATCTAACGTAAGGTTTAAATTGAAGCTCTATGTATTGGAACAGATCATCAAGAATGTGGACTAACCAAATAGAGACATTATATAAAACTGTATTTAGAATGACAGAAGGCCGGGCACAGTGGCTCACGCCAGTAATCCCAGCACTTTGGGAAGCCGAGGCGGGCAGATCACGAGGTCAGGAGATCGAGACCATCTTGGCTAACACAGTGAAACCCCATCTCTACTAAAACTACAAAAAATTAGCCGGGTGTGGTGACGGGCACTCGTAGTCCCAGCTACTCGGGAGGCTGAGGTAGGAGAATGGCGTGAACCTGGGAGGTGGAGCTTGCAGTGAGCCAAGATTGCGCCACTGCACTCCAGCCTAGGCGACAGAGCGAGACTCTGTCTCAAAAAAAAAAAAAAAAAAAAAAACAATGACAGTATCAGGAAGGAATTTTAGTTGTAATATCAATTTACATCTAATTTTTTATATTTCACATTAGCCAAATCACATTGAGAACTGCAAAGCTACCTCTTAAAAACAACTATATTTGATATATTCTCGAAGTAATGGCATCATATTCAGATCAAAGCCAAAATTAATGTTATTCAGAGGTAGGAATCTTCATCAGAAACTTTAGATTCTCAGCTCCAGTTTTAATCCAGTAAATGAGAAGCTGCAGCCCTATAATTAATTTATATTGTTACTGCATAAATTTAATATTAAATAATGTATTATTATCAGACTGATATAATTAAGATTGATTAAAAGCTTATAAGGAAAATAGCTCAATAACAAAATATTTTATTCAATTCTTATCACTTAGAAATAAAATAATTTTTAAATGCATATAGCTTTATTTTGGGTAGGCCTCAGAGTGTTATTGAAGCTTGATGCTTATTTTAAAGCTCTTTTTAAAAAGTTTTTAAAGGCTAGGGCTAGGTTTCATGCTGTAATATTCTAAAGTCTAACCAATGTCTTAATCTTTGCATACAATTTTCCTCAGGTTTGCTCTATTAAATGCAATTCCTTTTCTTCCAGTAACTTGGACAACACCTTTTGATCTGCAGGGTGGTAAATTATTTCATGTGTAATAATTCAAATATAATGACCTTTTTATGAAACACCTACTTTACCTATCACATTGTACTTTTCAGTTGATAGACTGATTTAACTCTATCTTCCTCCCAAGTTTTTAGCCCTAACAAATATAGCATAATGTGGTTAGATCTTGGTTTCCAAATATATTCTTCATCTAAGTCCTTTCCACCTTTCAATTTTGAACTCAAACCCTACCTCTTCCATAAAGATTCTTCTAACTACTATGGTTTGAAACAATTATATCACTTGTATGTGAAATCCTATTGTACTTGTAGAAACACACAAACACACACAAGTATACAGTGTCTCTATTTCAGTGACTAGAGGCAATGAAATTTGGATCCAAATTGCTTTATAATTGTTTTATGTTTGCTAATTCCATTTCTCCCAAAAAAGTATGAGAAATAAATTTCTCAGCCAGGCACGGTGGCTCACACCTATAATTTCAGCACTTTGGGAGGCCAAGGCAGGCAGATTACTTGAGGTCGGGAGTTTGGGACCAGCCTGGCCAACATGGTGATAACCCATCTCTACTAAAAACACAAAATTTAGCTGAGTGCGGTGGCACTCAACTGTAATCCCAGCTACTTGTGAGGCTGA